>NW_025938714.1:179981-254447 GCF_000764305.2 Hyalella azteca | reverse complement strand
CAGATGTCATTGAAACAAAATTAAACCTGCTGAGTCCAGGTGTAACAAGAGGTCACTGCGCGACTACTTCCTCACCTACAAACTGGAAACAACAACAACAAAAATGAAAGTTGCACACAGGTGTTGGCTTGAAAATGTGAGTGACAGAATTTGCGTAGCCCTATCCGCGGGCCTATCTCATTCCAAAAGAAGAGACCCCTAAAAATGCATTTAGCCTATTTACTGTAGCGCGTGCTATACTATTGCGTGCCATAGTGGCCAACTGGCCATAGTCCATACTATTGCCAAAACACTAGGTCCAGGCCGTCTGGCAGGAAAATGTCCTGATCCAAAGAGAGACAGTGCATGTCACCCCATAGTGGTAAAGCAGAGAGTTTTTTAGACTCTCCCTGAGTCCCTCAAGTTCATTTTTGAGTCCTATAAGTAGACCAGTAAAGTATCCTGGATACCAGCATTATCATACATAAAAAATTGGTTTAAATATTAGGTAAATGAGGAAATTAAAAATGAACTGATTCTAAAAAATCTCTTTGTCACTATGTGTCACCCTGACCCCACGGCAGGCCCACGCTCAGGAGTCAGGATGATGTATGTTTTCGCACTTTTCGGTGAATTTTCCCGCGCATTTTGACTTTTTTTAAGCCATTGCTGTGCACAGTTGGTGCAACTTCTGGCCATCCCCGCTTGTTGGCGTAAGAGTCGGCGCAGCGCACGCAAGCGTCGGCGCAGCACATGCAAGCATCAGCGCAGCACATGCAAGCGTCAGCGCAGCACGCACATACATTTTGTCAAGGGTCAAGTTACAGAAAACGTATAATACTCAATATGCCTTTAATTATCCATCAATAATGATTTTCCTTGATTTGGAAATTTTGTGAAAGTAAAAATCTAGAAATTTATTTTTGAAGAAATTTTCTACAAATTTCTTATACCTACAAACTGATGAACATCGTTTGTTTACCTTCCGTTCCGTAGACCGTCCGGAAGTGAGGCAATATTCTTTCCGGACGTGAGGCAAGTGGTGAATAACAAAGTCCTCAGAAATTGGGCATATGAAGACTGAAGTCAACAAATATTAGTGTTAAATGACAGATTTAACTTGTTCTATATACAGCAATCCCTTGATTAACACGGTTAATAAATCCCCGAGTTTTACCGTGTTAAGCAAAACCGCACTAATCAAACTTGAGAATATATGGGAATAATTATAATGAATCCTCAAAAATAGCAAAGGAAAGGAAAATTATGTAGTTTGATAAAAGTGAGCAGTAGATATGGCAGCGATCTTGACCAGTTGAAGGCTAACGAGTAACTAGCCCTTTACGCACTGAATTATGTTTTGAAAGTGAAAAAACAATCTGAATTACTTTTCAGATCACGCGCAGTCTTTGTGTTAAACTGGCAGTAACGACGCGCCTACTCCGTCGAACGAGTTCACAACATGTGACGCTTCCGTCACACTTGCGGCTAGACTCCAAACATGTAATTACTCTTGGTAGAAGCTTTTATTTTCTGTGTGACGAATTCGTCACACCAGGGCTTAAAGGGCTAGAGCACCGGCATGGCGCACTTACCGGCGAACGTTGCCGAACTCGATCATTTGGAACGGGACCTCATTTAAAGAATTATTGGCTGACATTCATAAAGTAACAACATTTGGCGAATTTTTCCAAAAGTCGTAACAAAAGTAACAACATAAGATCTAATAAGCAAAAAGTAACACTTTTGTTACGAATGTAACACCTCTGGCTAGAGGCGGGAAAATGATGTGTTGTGAAAAAAAGTCACGCTAATCAAAACTGGCACCGCGTAGATTAAGGGTAGGTCGCAAATTTTTTTTCCGCGTTAATCAAAACCGCGGTATTCAAAACCGTGCTAATCAAGGGATTGCTGTATACTATTAGTGCGCTAACAGGGTTATTAGAGATTCTACGGTTAATGAAAGGTGTCAGAAATAATTTCATGATTGTAATTAATGGAAAATAGTTTTGAGTGCGAAATCTTCTATAAATAAAATATGTCTAGACATAACTGTCATCAGAAATTCCCAACATCATCTTTACATACTTTAACGCAATGCTGATTCATCGTCATGTATGTGATGAGACGTTTTGGACAAATTTACGGCCGGACTTGCGGCCATTGTCCAAATTCGGTGTACCTGGAATATCTCCCAAAGTACTGAACATAGCTCGATGAAACTTGGTACACATATTCATTATGGCCTGAAGGTGATGTCAAGCTTGTGATAATTTTTTAATATGGCCTTCACCAAATGTGCTGAAATTTGCAGTGCACCGGCCATTTCTTCCAGAGTACTGAACAGATCTGAATGGAATTTTGAATATGAATTTCTGAATACTATACGGAGATATTTAGCTCGTGAAAATTTTTTACATTTTGCCTTCGTTGGCGAGTATTTTCTCGTTTCCTCATTCGTGATTTAAACAGCAAAATAGTGCTTAAATTCGCAATGTACCAGAGATTTCTTCTAAATTACTTAAGAGATTCGAACTAAACTTTGCATATAGAAACCTAACCTCCCAACGGCAATGTTTAGCTTGTGACAATTTTTTTATTTCACCTTCTTTTGCGAGTTATACGGATGTACGGAGAAACGACCGGCATTTCTTAGGCCGATTTTTGAACTTGCATTGACCAGGAGCCATATATGTAAAGCCGTATATGGTATAACTTGCCAACGAAGGCAAAATAAAAAAAATTGTCATGAGCTAAACCTCACCGTTGGGAGGTTAGGTTTCTATATGCAAAGTTTCGTTCGAATCTGTTCTGTATTTTAGAAGAAATCTCTGGTACACTGCGAATTTAAGCACTATTTTGCTGTTTAAATCACGAATGAGGGAAAAGAGAAAAATACTTGCCAACGAAGGCAAAATGTAAAAAATTTTCATGAGCTAAACATCTCCGTTTAGTATTCAAAAATTCATATTCAAAATTTCATTCAGATCTGTTCAGTGCTCTGGAAGAAATGGCCGGTACACTGCAAATTTTGGCATGTTCTGTCATATAACTCTCGAATGAAGGCAATATTTAAAAAATTATTACGAGCTTGACAGCACCGTTAGGCATAATGAATATGTGTAATAATGAAATGTGTCATAGAAATAATTGTGCATGGGCATCATAGAATGATAGAAATAGAATGAAATGCAATTAGGTAACCTAAACTATAATTTATTTCTCCAAAAAATATGATGGTTGTCACTAAAACATTCCTTTCTGTTTCAATTATGATTTTTGATCTTACAACACTTCTCTTTAACTTCACTTCTTGTTTGTCTGTCTGTATGCTACAAATCTTATACCATCAACCGGGGCTACCTACTCGAGATGGGCGGGGTAACTCGGGACAGTCCTCCGACATGGCGTAAAACTGTTTTAGTAGCAAAACTAATTGGAATATTGCAAAACTAAATATAGTGGCATAAACCTCAACATTTTTCCTATCTATGTAGTATAAAGGAAGTTCAAAAATACTCCATTTACTACCTTTGAAAAATTCCTGAAAAAATGGTGAAAAACAATATTTTGAAAAGTTACTTCTGCTCAAATGTTTTAAAATGAAGTTTTATTCCAAGTGTCCCAAGTAGCCCCATCAAACGGGGCTACTCGGGACACTCTTTGCAGCGCATTTTCTCATTTATGGAAAAAATGCACTATGGTGTACGCCATGTTGGTCTCTCTGTCCGTTTGTCCGTGACCTCAAGTCTTTGTTGACAAGAAAATGCGCTCTCTGTCTATCTCTCACTGCAGTAAGTACTGTGTTATAATTTTTGCTTCTGGCACCTTACGAATAGCATATGGAATTTTTTGGAAAAGCCATGTGATAGCCCTTGCAAAGAGCTTTGAAATGAGCCTAAACTTGTTTATGAAATGTTTCATGGTAAGAAGTTACTTATGAATGAAAAACGTTTGAAATCGTCCCGAGTAGCCCCGGTTGACAGTAGCTTTTCTCATAACATAAGTCTCGTTTCAAGTCATTTGAGGTTTGTTTGGTTGTCATTCAGTTTATGTTTAGTATTGGTTTATTGGTCTGAATCAAATGGGAACAGTACAGTCAGTCACTCAGTCGCTAATAGTCAGTGTGTTTAGAGGGTAGAGTCTGGTAGATTTATAGGACATAAAACTAGTAGATCTATTGATGGTGTTGTGCACTGTGCTTTCTAATGTTATGTGGCTCTTCAATGTTTATAAGATCCGCATTCATGAAGTGTTGTTGTATATTGAAGCCAGCTAAATGGTCAATATTTAGCTCATTACCTTTCTTCATACAAACGTTACCAAGCTTATGAATAGACTTATCAATAATTCTTTACCCAAAAGTTCCATAGTGGTAAACACCACCTTGGTCATTCCTGAAGACAATAACTGCCCTTCTTAGCCATCCATATACTGTTATTGTTAGTAGGCTAATTACAATATAAAAAACATGTAAAAAAAGACAAAGAAGCTGAAAAACTAAAAGAAATAGAAAAATTTGTAAGAAAATAATGATTTCTGTTTTTTTCATTAGAAAAAATATATAAAACTCCCTAACCCTGATTCTTAAAAATCAAGGAAAATGACATTTAGAATTTTTTTCTAAATTTTCATGGAATAAATTGTGCGAGGGCCATAAAAATGAGTGAAATTGACCACAAGCAGGCCACAGGGGTGTTGTTGGGAAATGTGCTTTTAAATTGAGTTATAAGGTGCTCAATTTTTCATAAAAAACTGATGAAAAGTTTATGGGAATGCTGGGAAATAATCTTTTGAAAGTCCTAAATTTTTTAAAGATATGTTGGTGATCAACTTTTATCTAAGACAAGAAGAGTTGTTGGTAATAAACTTTTAACTAGGGCAAGAAGATATACTGGCAATCAACTTTCTGCTGTAGTACTCCTTTGTTATATTCACTTTCAAAATGATGCATAGTGATATTATATATTAATTAAAGCTTTTTGCACCATTTGCTGCAGAAAGATTAATGCTAGATGAATTACCTCTTGTCTAATTGTCAACAAAATTGCATTGTAAAATTACATTTAATTAATTTGGAAGCTGCAAAAGTGCAAATTAATTCAAAAAATAAAACTCAGTACTCACTGCAGTGAGTGACAGAGAGCGACAGAGAGCGCATTTTCTCATTGAGGAAAACTTGAGGTCACGGACAGACGGACGAACAGACAGATGGACAGACAGACGGACAGAGAGACAGACAGATGGACGGATGGACATGGCGAGCACAATAGTGCATTTTTTCCATAAATGAGAAAATGTGCTAAAAAGGTCATTTTAGTGTTAGAGACTTGGAAAATATGCATTTAAAAATTACTTTTTAAAGACAAAACTTCTAAAGAATAGTGTTGCTGATGTTACACATCTACTATGAATTTCTAATTTTAGTTCCATATATTAAAGAAAAATTCAAATTTTTAATATATGGAAAAAATGTAAAATTTCAAAAATTTTTATTGTGGCAATTGATACCAACATGCATTGTCTCTGACTTTACCCAAGTGTGCAAAATTTCAGGTCAATTATACAGGTAGAAGTGTGTTGAATTTGGTTATAAGATTTGTAGAAGACAAAGTTATGTTTTCAATTTTTTAATTAAAAAAATATTTTTAGTTATATATCCTGTGAATTGATTCATGCATTGTCTCCAACTTATCACAAGTGTCCAAAATTTTCGATTGATTGGAGAGATAGAAGTGTGTTAAATATTGATTATAAGATTTGTAGTGGACAGTAAAACAAACAAACAAGAAGTGAAGTTAAAGAGAAGTGTTGTAATAATAACAAGTGGAAAATTACAACCTTGGAAAGAATGAGTCCAGGAAAAAAATTATCACAAAAATTTTTGTAAAGTTGCAAATTTAATTTATGAATTCATACCAAATTTGTTATTGATGTCAACCTCCTGATTATTATGCTTGGAGACTGCGGATTGTTTATAGATTATATTGTTTAAATTTAGGGTTGGTATAACTAGATTTTTTGTGGACTCAATGTAAACTGTTACAATAATGAGCTTTTATTAATTTTTTTTCTTTTTTAATCTTCAAATTATCAGGAGGAAAAACCTGGATTCATATATTTTTTTCATAAGATTGTATATAATCTATTCAGAATGGCAATTGAGGCAGCTGATGTGCTGACACCAGTAGGTGGCACTGGTAAATTAGCTCATTCTATAAAAGTACCCCAATTTTATAAGTTTTCATCTAAAGTACTCTTGAATTATTTACAATTCAAGGGCAGGATCCCTAAACTCATTCAGCAGCAGACTCGTGGCGAGAGAGAATGTGTAAGTATGACTGCACATAGAACCAGCTCCTGGGGGCAAACAAATTATTTTTCATTTAAAATTCTTTAGAATTATCGCATAAGTTATGATATTTTTGTACAAGTAGAAAATTTTAGTATCCCTGAAACAATCTTGATCTTGATATGAACTTTGTGAACTTTACCATAAATTTATTCAGTTAATATTACGGTGTTTTCCATTATATTTTGTGTGTCTCTTGTTTGTTTAAAATCTATAAAATAAATGACCCTCAAATTATTTTTCCTTAATAATTGATGCAGTTTTTTTCCCCCTTCAGTGGATAAAGCAAGTTCGTTCTTTCCTATTGGCGCTTGTGGCCGAATTGGATATTGTGAGAGCTGCACTCAATAATGTTGGTGTGCTGGAAAAAAATCCATATTTGAGGTTGGTGTTTGAAAAGGTGCCTACGATAGAATTGTCTTTTTCTTGAAACTTCAGTTTGATAAATTTTTAAATTGAAATATCTAAAAAGACTTGGGTCTTATTTTTCAACGTTACCCATAATGCCTCTTCCCATATGCTTATAATTTTTTCCCTTACCACTTTGATGCAAATAATAGACTAATTTTATGCATCATTCTAATCATTTAATATTGTAAAACAAGTGTTAGTATCGAAACATCAAGCTTTCATCAATCATGTCTCATGAAAGTATTGAAAATTTTTTGTCAGAATTTTTTTTCAAAATTTCAATTCCTGCAACAATGGGCAGGGTTGAAACTGCCCTGGTGATAGCAGGAGACATGCTTCTCAGCTTAAGCAGGTCCCAGCGCTTGACGTCACAGTGCAAACCAGTCCTTACAATGCTGGAGGTTGAAAAGGAACTGCAGGATGAATATCAGAAACTCCTGCAAAATGCCCCTGTTAAATTGGGTCTGGTGGTGCCTCGTTGGGTGTGCATCAATACTCTGCTTATATCCACTCAGAAAGCCCGGCAGCATTTATCCGATGAAGGCTTCACTTTAAAATCATATTCTCCAAAAACTTATGAGAAATTTTTACAAAGCATTCAGGTATACAAGTGTTTTTCAACCCTTACATGCCACTCTCCTTATATGCTTTAAGAAAAATGATTATAATTGTCTTATAAATTTACATTTAGTTGATAAATTCTGTGCATTTTCATTTCTCATGTTTTTTTTTTAATTTAATCTGTTTATTTATAAAAGGAAGAATGTTGACTATTAAAATTTTTTGATTGTCTGCAGGACCTAGGAAAATGGGACTATATGGAAGACTTTCATTTTGCTGAGGTGTTGGTTTTCTCTGCCAGCACTGCTGTTATGAGCTCAACTCTTGTATCATCAGGCAAGCTTCTTCTGCAAGATAAAGTAATTCTCTATGATATTCAACTGCCCATGTGTACCTATTTTACAAAATAATGCTTAGGTGTTTTGATAACATTTTTCTGCTTACAAAAATTGTTTTTCTGTGTTTTTTTGTAATTTTTTTGGTATGGTAATTATTTGTTACTGTAAATATTCTAAATACTGAGCAGGATCGATAGTGACTTTTATTGATGAAATTTTATAAATGCATAAACTTCATTTGCATGCCCAAATTTGATTTTTTTATCAAAAGTTCATTTCCTTTGTATTCCATCATTCCCATTTTTTATTTTAGGTAGTAATTTATTAGTTATAGTCATGGTTCTTCATAAGAAGCAAAAACTTTTTAGTTTTCTGCATGAATCCTATTTTCTAATTTAATGGAATGTCATAATGGTAACAAATTTGGATGAATCAGCACATGATAACAATTTTATTGGAATGAAAATGATGGAAATTTCATTGGAATGACAAATGATGGGAATTTTTACTGGAATGTAAATGATGGACATTTTTTTGGAGTAACGAATGATAAAAATTACAAGGGAACAAGAAAATATTCCAATATGAATAAATAGAAATCAGTGATATTTCAATGGAGAAATAAGTAATGATGTTTTTTTAAGGTGAGTTGGCTGTCGCCGTTTGTGAGTGCAGTGCAGCCTGGGGATGTGGTGCTGGATGCCTGCGCCGCTCCTGGCAACAAGAGCACCGTACTGGCGGGCCTCATGGCTAACCAAGGGTAAACATATTGCAAATATAGCTGAACTTTTGTTTAGAATTTGCTTGCACTATATTTTGTCCCTCTTGACATGTTTACTGTCCAGTTAATTGCAAAGAAATTATGAGGAAATTGTATGTTCAGTGATAAGAAAATTATAAAGAAAGGTGAATTTCCTGTTTTTTATACCAATTTGCTTTTATGTAAATAACGGAAATATGTTCCGAAATGAGCTTTGAATTTAGAGACAATGTCAGTTAACTCTAAACAGGCTACCTTGGAGATAGAAGCTTAAATTGTCCGTTCAAATCAATAAATTTATTTTCAATTTAAAATTTTAAGGCAAACTTAATTTTATGTTTGAATTTGGCCTATTTTTCGCTATATATAGTATACATATACTACCTATGTACCGGTATATATTTATGCAGTGTATATATACGGTATATACATCAACGTTGCCCTCATATTACTCTTTCACTCTCAGGAAACTGATCTGCATTGAACGCGACCCTGAACGCTTCACGGTGCTTAAGAAGCGCGTGAAGCATCACGGCGTGCGCAACGTACTCTTCATCAATGAGGACTTCACGTCTGTGGACCCCAGCGAGCTTCAGGGAGTGACGACCATCTTGCTGGATCCTTCATGTAGTAATTCAGGTCAGGCACTCAATATATTTGCGTATTTGTTACAGTCCATCCGGGTGTTCAATACCATGGTTGAACTAGTATAAGGTTGACCCATGAGAAGCTCATTTTTGCAGATGTAGTTTGTTGTTCGCCTATGACGTCACTGATCTCAGTGACGTCATGGACATTAACCAATCACCGAAATGCGATCAAACCAGTCAACCAGTCTGTCATGGGAATGACAAGATTGTATGCGCTTCTCGATCTCAGTGACGTAACAAGAAAGCTGAACTGAAAGACGGAAATCCTCGTGGGTCAACCTTATATTGTTCAACCATGGTTCAATACCCTCTATTGCAGCTTAAAACTGACGCTTAAGAGGCCACTTTAAAGTCAGCTCATGATATTGTTGGTTTTATGCATTCTCTCGAAGTGAATATAACTGTGCCAATCATACTGGCCTAGTGAATCAGGGTCTACGTTTATGGAGGTGCCTAATTGGCTGTGCAAAAGCACTTTGCAGATATAGGTTCATTGTTTTTAAATCTTCTGAATTGTCGAATTTCTTAATGAACTGGAAATTAGTATTTCTACATCACGGATACATAGACTACCTACGTATGTACGTATCTATGTGATAATTGTTTCGCTTGCTGATGGACAAATAATTTATATTGAGATGCTGGTAGTTCTGGGTGGACTCAATCGTGTGGCCGCTAAAGTGTTTGCAAAATTTTTTGATTTTAAACTAGGTTTTGCTGGATTATTATTTCAGTTTCATTTTAATTCTAACAATTAAATTGAATTATTATTTCAATAGAGAATTCAAATAATTTTTTTTATTCTTGCTGCAGTTTTAGCTTGATATGGGTATCCCACTTAGAGTGAAGATTGGACAATACTTATACTCAGTAACTCAATTGACATAAATGGTGTGTGCAGGATTGGAGATGAACACTGACTCGGCGTCCGTGAGCGGCGAGCGCTACCGCAGGCTGGCTGACATGCAATTCCAGCTTCTTTCTTTTGCCCTGAGCCTCCCGTCCGTGCAGTCTGTGGTGTACTCAACCTGCTCTGTGCAGTCCATCGAGAACGAGGAGGTGGTAGCCCGCGCTCTTCAGCAGTTCACTAATTTTGAACTCGACGATCTGAGCTTGAAATTGAAAGACTGGCGTAGTTTTGGAGACGAGAATTACTCATTTGCTAAGAAGGTTTTGCGCACGCAAACATTCTATGATTTGTGCCATGGTTTCTTTGTTGCTAAATTTGTAGCTCGTCGTGTGTTTCTAAACGGAAAAACCGAGTCGGAAACTGCAGAACCAAAAGAAGAAAATTCCAAGAAGAAACCGAAAACGGTTCTTGGAGCAAAGGCTGAGAATTCGGTCAGTACAGAATGTAACTCTGATATGGATGGATTAGCAAGTAATCCATATAGCTCATTCAAAAACAGCATGAGTTTTAGTGATAGTAAGCAAAAAGTCCCTGAAGGCAGAGAGATTGAGTTGAATGACGCTTATTGTGCTGCAGAATCTCAAATACTCAATGAAGTGGGCGGCTCGACAGTTGAATGTCACATGAAGGGAGACAGCAGGAAAAGGAAGTCAAAAAAGAACATAGAATTGGAACCAATTGAAAAATTCGAAGAGTCTGGGTTGGAAAAAGAGTCCAAAAAGAAGCGCCGTAGACTAAACCCTTCTGAAGAGACATTATTACCAGCAGAGTTTGATGAAACTAAGACGACGAGTTCGAAAAAGAAACTGAAAAGCCAAATTTCAGAGGGCGATGAAAATAACGAGGTGGAAGCAGATGTTACCGCGCCTGAAAAACAGAAGAAGAAGAAGAAAAAGAGTTGTGGAGATGTGATAGAATTCGTAGCGGATGTGGAAGAAACTTTAGTTAACCCTCAACCCAAGAAAAAATCGAAGTCAAAGAGTAAAATTGACACAGAATGCGGAATTGAATCTGTAATAGAAACTTGTGAGGCAGATTTAGCCACGGGATTAAAGAAAAAGAAGAAGAAACATGAAAAACACGTGAAAAATCCAGAAGAATTTGGAGAAAAAGAAATAATTTCATGGAGCGCACTGATAAATCCTGATGTAAAACCAAAGAAGAAAAAGCGTAAGGCGGAGACAGAGGATGTTGACGATCAGGAAACACATTCCTCCGACCTGACAACGGAACACCGAGATACCTGCAGTGAAAACCAGCCTAAAAAGAAGAAAAAGAAAACCCGCCATGAGCCAAGGAACGATTCAGAAGCTTCTTAACCGCGCGTGTAGGTATATAATCCATTCCTACTTGCAGAAGAAATAGTACCGTAGTGAACTTGATAATTTATTCTGGTGACCAGTTGAATAAGTGTGAAGTCAGGGTTAGTCAAAAGTGGACAAGTAAACAATGATCTAGTTGGACGAGACTTTTTCTTATGTGAATCTGTTCCTTTGAGTGAATTTCTTCGTCTCCTATCACTGCTTTTCAACATTTTGTTCTTCGGTTATTCCATACGAATACAACATTGCATTTTTTACACAAGTTTTTTTGATCATGCTAATTGTTCATAGACATACTTCTATAGACTAAGGATACTCGGCCAATTTGGGGTAAGAAATAAACATGCGTGTGTCTGAAAATTATGGTTAATATTGTACATGGACAGAAGGATACGTTTCTGTCTGTGTGTAGGATAACGTTTCCGTAGTGGGGTGATTTTTGTCTCAGAGTAATACATCAATATTCCGGTGTGTTGGAAGGGTGACTATAAAATTACCGGATACACCAGCGCGTGAAAGTAAACATGATTATTATGTCATTTTTATGTGCGTCACAAGATGAGAATTTTCATGTGAGTCTCGAACTTTCCTAACGCTATTAATTGCTAAGCACGCACGCTTTGATTATTCAAGCCTAAACAGAATTTCTTTTAGATCACCGCAAGTTTGCTTCTGGATCTTCTTCTGATGGAAGCTTCTCTAAGCGAAGCTATTCGAACGTCGTTCCTTCGAATTTGTTTCTCCACATTTTGACACTAATTGATCTTTCATCATCCAATTGCTCTTTCGTCACTATTTATTATTCGTAGTTCAAGTTCGTCACGATAATTTTTTGTTGTCAAGTTACTCTTCTCTTTCACCTGAATAATAATTGACTTGTGTGGAGTTATCGCAAATGACGCATTGAATTTCGTTACGCTATACAGCAAACTCCGTCTTTATCAATTCCGTAACTCATCGATACCTGTCTGACATAATACATATCGTGTCAGGATATTACCTGACTTTAGTTTTTCAAGGTGAAATCACGAGACAATAAAAACAATAAATGGGCGAAAAAAAGTTTTTTATTTTTACATTTGGCAGACGTACTTTTTCTCCTAAAATTAAAAATGTGAATTTCCTTCAAATAACGAAACAGGATTTAAATGTAATAACCTGTGCAACATGCCTATGAACAGTTTCTTTTCTCATTAATATTAGTTTAATTTAAAATTTGCAACGGGATGACGGTATTCGTGGTATTGATTTTTAAATATCGGGGATCATCTACCTCGAGCTAAGTTGTTTTCTTCTTGTAAAGTTTGTGAATTAAAAAAAAATATCACAGTCAAATTTATATTTTTGCTAAAGTTTCCCTTAGAATTTAAACCGAATGATCATTTTATTCGCCAAACCATCCCACGTGCCTTATTTGTTTTCATGCTACAACTTTTGTCCGTAATTGTTGTAACTTGCGCGTACTTTTTGTACGTAATTGTTGAATTAACGCCATTGTTTTGACGTTTTGCATAATTGCAAAACGTCAAACTTTGCAGCCATAATTGTTAGCCTATTTACATAGACATATTTCAATTACTGTTGCTGATTGTTGTGTTTGTTGATCCTCTGTCTGTAGCAAATTCTCAGCTCTGAGACGAACCACCAAGACTTCAGTATGTCTTGCCGCGGACGCACACAGCTTTCGAATGAAATTTTTTCGTTGTTTTGCCATGCTTAAATTGCTAGTATTAATCTCCTTTATAACCTTAGAAAAGTCTTTAAAAAGACTAACTCCACGTATTCATAATATATTTTAGCTGTTGATGTCACAAACCAACTCATTTGCATCTGCCTCCCACGTTAATCACAAGCACGGATCACTCCTTGTTGTTGTAGACGTAGTAATTAAACACANTAACGGGAAGATTATACGAACTGTAGCGCTACAATGGGAGAGAACAATTGACTAATGTAACGGGAAGATTGTACGAACTGTAGCGCTACAATGGGAGAGAACAATTGACTAATGTAACGGGAAGATTATACGAACTGTAGCGCTACAATGGGAGAGAACAATTGACTAATGTAACGGGAAGATTATACGAACTGTAGCGCTACAATGGGAGAGAACAATTGACTAATGTAACGGGAAGATTGTACGAACTGTAGCGCTACAATGGGAGAGAACAATTGACTAATGTAGCGGGAAGATTGTACGAACTGTAGAGCTACAAATAGAGAACAATTGACTAATTTAATGGGAAGATGACCGTCACTTAATATACGTGGAGGATCAAGATTTAGACTTTGTTCATATCTTAATACGCTGCAGTCAAATAGGAGAGCGCATCACAGTTTAACCGCGTCTTCTAAATAAAGTTCCCCATCATGTGCATCCCTAAATTGATGTAAATTTTGTGATGTTTTCTCATTGATGTAAATAGAATTCCAGCATTCATCGAACAGTAAAATTATTTTTTTTCGTTGTTTGGAAAAACTAATAATAATATTGCAAAATATCTCTCAGAAACTCTGTTGTCGCCTAAAAAATTCCTTCGAAGATGCTCACTCGTCGTTCATGCATTCACGTCAAAAAATATTCACTTTATATATCACATGGAATCAGATTAATACATAATTTCACACCATGAGGCCCACAAATTTTTTCAATTGAGTGTTTAGGGATCAAGGTTTTCTTTCTTGTATCGCTCACCTCTTTCAAGTTACGCGCGAAAAGCCCGTCTTTGGCGGTAGCGACAGCCGCGCGTAACGCCCTAGCGAAGGTGTCGATGGCGAGTACGTGGCTGTCGAGCTGGTCTTGCGGCTCAGCGGCCTCACGGCGAGTGCGGAAACCGAGGTTCAGTCCGCCAGGCTGTAGCCCGCCCTGCGTGTGAAACAAGATTTGTATAATGATTAATGATATTATCCTATGGGCCTCTGCCTATTGAATTATATGATATTTAAAAGAGAACTGTTAACTACAACCTCGCAGACGTGACGTACCTGCTCAACGACGCACTTCATGACGTAGGTCGCGTCACGGACGTTGTAAGGACAAACGTCTGCAGCCCCGTTGACCTCCGGCCAGTTGTCGGACGCATCGACGGCGCCAAGCGCTTTAAAGGCTGAAGCATAGTACACGTCGTGCTCATATTTCCTGCCCAGCATGCGTGACCAGCCTGGTTTGATGTAGAGCTTGAAGTGTTTGTCCAAGTTGAAGTGCCTGAGGATGTGCAGCGTGGAGGCAGCGTCACTCTCGTACTGACATCGTCGCGGATCAAAGGGCTTGGGTTGGATGAGGAACTGCCCTCGGTATCCGATTTTTTCCTTGTACTGCACGGCCATCTTATAAAACTGCGCCAAATGCGACAAGTCCTTGAAGACTTGCCGTTGAATTAGGCTTTGGTAACCGTCTCTTGGGTGAAAGAACACAAAGTTTTCGGTGCCAAGTTTCTTCGCAGCCTCGAGTCCTCGCTTGAGCTGGGCCGATGCGTAGGCAAAGACCAAAGCGTCTGGGCTGGTCGAGGCGCCATTCATGTAGCGCGGGTGCGTGAAGAGATCGCAACCGAAGTAGAGCGGCTTGACGTTATGCTGTTTTTGTAGTTCCAACGCAAAGACCGTCATGTCGTCCAACGCGCGGGATGTTTCCTCGAAATCGTCGTAGTCTGGGCACAAGTCTCGGTCCGACACCTGGGTGCGGTAGGGTACGATTATGGTATACATTATTAAGCAAGTGGAATTTAAATTGTAGATATCCGCAAGGTACCTAAAATATTGTATAATTAAACCCAATAAAATATCTTCTATGCCAATCAGTTGTGAGTGATGCGCACTTGAAATATTTTATGGTTCATGACGATTCACTTGTGTCTGGGTAGACCGTAGGCCTACACATGTAAGAAAATTTCACGTTGTTTCTGTAATAATATTTTTGCGACAATAACGCGGAAGTCGGCATTAATAAATCACTCACGGAATAATACTTGATGCCCAACTTGCTGGCGAGGTCTACAGCGGCTTGCAGACGACGCTTGTAGTTGTCGAGGTGTCGGGACCTGTCGTCCCAAGGCCGCACGTGGGCCCAGTCCCCGTAGTAGTCGTCGGACCCTTGATACCTGCAGGAGAAAACCCTTGATACCTGTAGGAGAAAACCCTTGATACCTGCAGGAGAAAACCCTTGATACCTGTAGGAGAAAACCCTTGATACCTGCAGGAGAAAACCCTTGATACCTGTGGTCTCTTACCATCCCCTCTGTCCACTCCAACGGGTTCAAGGCATGAAGGAACGCCAGCGCTCTGAAGATCTTTCCTGATCACATCGTTCAGAGCCGAGTGTCTTGGATGTCGCCCAGCGCTGTACTTGATCAAGAAAACCCTTGATACCTGCAGGAGAAAACCCTTGATACCTGCAGGAGAAAACCCTTGATACCTGTAGGAGAAACCACCCCCCCAGTTCCGACCCCGCACTGCGTTCATTTTGTCATTAACGTGTTGAAGTTAAATATGTCATGTCGAAAACTGAGAACGTGTAACGTTCATGGAATTTCTGCAGTGACACAGTGGCTTGACTGCAGTCTGGTGTTTTAACGACTATTTTCGTTCCATTTATACCGTCAGAATTTGGGTTCGTGTGTACGTAAATTTTAATTGTATTTTTATACATTATTTTCGTATTAATCTGATTATCTAATTCGATTTAGAATTGTTGAACATCGATTTCAGACCACCGCTATAGCTAGAAGAGCTAAATCTATAAACAACATTGTGATTTAAGTTGCCGACACCCTTGAAAGGAATGAAACGTAGCTTCGGTGTTAAATTTCTTTTGGGTTTTCTTATTGTTGCTGAAACTTGTTTTTAGCCCTTATGCTATGACTTAAGTGCATTTGAACGTCTGAAAGGACTTACCAATCAACGCAATCAACGGCTCATAAACTCTCAAAGGCTGCAGCTGTTCTCACTCCATGAAATACCTGAAGGCGTTGAAGCAGCACACGGAGAAGCGAAGCCACTCCTCCATGGTTTTGCCGTGCAGGTTCTCGGACGCGTTGTAGTAGCGGTAGACTTGCGTCTCCTCTGCACCTACAAGTACCGCCTCAATATACAGCATTTTGTATCTCATGTCTAGTGCAGCATATACTCGATCCCGCTCAAAATCAGAAATATTCAACAAGTTTAATCTAAATAATTCTAATTTTTCGGTACCGCATCCTCATTTTATATAATTTAACACTATCGGGTTTCATATTTTGAATTGTGCGTCTCACCGAGAAAGTCAAGATTACGATATCTTCGTAAAGACAATCAAAAATGATGCCCGCGAACTCAACACAACAGCTTTAACCTAATATTGCTCTACAGTATGACTGAGTTTAAATCTCTGCATAAAGTCACACATTGATAATAAATGTGGTACCCTCACATGACCGTTGAATGCAACTCACCTGCATTGGGCCGGTATTCAACTTTGCCATTGTCCAAGGTGAACTTGGAAGACATTTTCTGCGAGACTGGCCGACGGCGAGGCAGCGTGGCGACTTTTGGTCACGTGTTCGAAGCAATGTTTCTGTTGATAACCTAACGAAAGGAAGGGATCGGCAAATGATGAATTTATCTTAATAGAATTCTCTAGGTTTAAATAATTTTTTTCCATGTAAAGGTATTTTTTTCATTGCAATATTTCTGTATATACTGGGATATTGCTAAGTCATTCGATGCAGCGATCAGATTTTTTTTGTAGATATTCATTGCTTGTTCTCCTATCCCGGATTCAACGCAGTAGCACAATACTGCTTTTAGTTTTGTATAATTTATTTTCCGAATGACTGCTGACAATTGAATCGTGTATCACATGAGTATTTTTTAAGGCGCCACTCGGCATCTTTCAATGTTGGATTCCATTTCAAACATAATATGAGGACTTCTTTGATATCATCCTCATGCGAACATTTCGTTGCTAATATGCGTTAAATTAATATATGCTATTATGAAATCCCCTTTCTTATGTTCCTTGAGATCCTGAAATAATAAGATATGGCCGAGGTTTTACGGCGCTATTCAACGGGACTCACCAGCGTTGCAGGGATGGCCGCGGCCTCGTGCCAGCTGTCGAGCAGTGCTCGGTTCAGACACGACAATGCTTTTATACGGACCTCACTTCACGGTCCGCAGCACGGTGGTGTCAAGTTATTGCACAGCAATAAATTTTGCTTAAGCGGAAAATGTGGTGTGCAGTAAGAATTAAAAGAGGCGATAGGGAAATTAGACGGAAATCTACGCGAAAATATATATTATTATACCAATCGATGGTTCATGCAAGAGAAGCAAAAAATCGGCTTGGCGATGAGCAAAATGCGATATGCGAGCGCGGCGAATTAACGTGAAGTGCGGGTCGAAATATGATGTACACGCTGTTGATTGTTGAACGTTGTTTGCCTACAAAATTATGGGACTCGTATGTAAATACTCAAAATTTCCATAATACTCAATTTTCATAATACTCAAATTCCCAAATACTCACCAAACTATGACAATTGGGCCGAAGTTGTAGCTTTACTGTTGATTATAATGCAAAGTTTTTTTTTGTATGCGCGATCAGTCTAGTCCTAGAGACATCTAATGCAAGTTTATTAAAATTTACGTTTTTCCTCTAACAAATTATAATTTCATTCGATAACGATAGTAAATTTAACTTTGTTGAAACGGCCAGAGTATACGTTTCAGTTCAGTGTATCGTGGAAAGCAAACTCGTCCGATCCGAGAACTCGTCACGCGGCTGACGCGGCTAAGGTGACACCTCAACCCGATATTAGTATCAAGTTATGAAACGCATGGCATGCAGTATAAATAACATTTTATTTTAAAACTGGTTAGAAAGATTATAATTTGTTAAAAAAGCTTTTCCACTACAAAATGGAGGAATAAAATTTGTAAAAAAAAACATTTCTGGACGCCCAAACCGAGAAATCACTAATCTCATCACTTGGTATAAACGTACCCTGGTACCCAATAGTTAGTTTGACACGAATAGCACATTTTTATTGAATGAACGGCTTGAATAAGTGTTGGCAAGACATGTTCTAATATCAGTGTGGATAGGTAGGTTTTCCACTATCCCTCTATTATAGTATAATATTGTGATGGCATCATTGATTATGACTCACTGTTTGGCATATCGTTCATTCTAGACATGACAGAATTTTTCCGATTATCGTAGTCTGACTTCCGATTTTGTTCTGATTAATTAAGCACCGCTTAACTCGACAATATCGACGAGAATATTTATTGGCTAGCCAAGACTCGAACCCATAAATCCGTACTCCAGCAGTTCTTTGCACCTCTCGAACACTTCGTCGTCATACTCCTCTGGTCGGCCAATAGAAGACATTTTGTGCGCTGAACACTTCAAGATTTTCAACACGTGGTGAAGATGAAAATGTCTTTGGTGATACTGCTTGAATCGGTGATCTAGTTATAATGATAAAGCACAATAAAAATATAGCGGTGTCAGCTCTGATTAGGCCAAATTGGCTGATCGTAAATTCTCTACTATTTGCCCACCTGGCTTATTTCGACCAGGAATTTTGCAGCTAATTGCGTGTTACGAGCCCCAAATTCACGCTCTAATCTTAATGATCTTTAACCACTGAGCGAATGCCCTTTCGCATTCTCACTCTCTCCCATGACTGTTGTTCTGCGCAACAACAACAACAACAACAGCTGAAGGAGTGAGTGTTGTTCTGTTATAACAGAACTCGATGCAACAATTTATAATTTTCTATGCTTGCTTCTTCAAAACGGGATGTACTAAATGTCACATAGGAGTGTACTGCATTGTAAGAAATTATATTGGTCACATTATGAAGGATTATACAGCGTTTGAGAATATTGGGTACACATCATGTTGAGTATACTGCATACTGCATAGAAAGATATACCCTTGCATGCGATTGATTTAGAAAAAATCTATCAAATGGCTTCCCATAAAATTTCTTTCCTTCGCAAGGACGAGCTCAGCACCAAAGGATGTGGCAGAAATTTAGCGCTTGCAACTTATAAAGTATATTCAGTGCATTGAATAAGTTACAGAATCATTCGATGGAAAGTATTTTACGAAGTATGATATCGGGATTGTTTGGGATTGGAATTCTTTAATTATAAAGCTGCGTTAATAAGTCACATGCTTTGCTAATAAAGGTTTAAGAAATATCACATACGTGAATAAAAAATGCTTTAATTTAATGGAAAATTTGGGCAAATTCATCTTCATCTCCTTGCAAATTTGCGGACAAGGGTCTTTTAGATTTGGACGCGGGTACAAAAAAGTTTAAACCAAGAAGAAAACATAGAAAAAAAGAATTTTAGAATAAGTTAGAAAGTCAAAGCATTTCTCATACATTTTTTTTCAAAATGTCAAGAAATTTCTTTTAAAACGAACATATGTAAAAAAAACATTTTTGTATGCATTAAATATGGATTAATTCTGGTTGGTCATACATTGCTAATGAATAATATTTTATTATTTCCATTATTAAATGTAATTTATTCTTTAAAAAATAATAAAAATAAAACATCTTGAATATTTTTATTATTCTAAACAGAAATGTTGGTAGATACTTATAATATTGCATTTGTTGTGCACTTTGAAATATTTTAAAAGTATACACTTTACCTTTTCAATTTAACCGCGTTCAAAATTTAACGCCTTCGGATAAAAAATTGAATTCAATTGACGATTCGTTGTTATTTTTACGATTTTTTATCGTAGTATAAAGAGGATGTTAAATTTATTTGAAGAGAATCATAAACACACCTATAAGCATTATTGGCTTCGATGCTTGCATCCAGATTCAGACGCGCTTATTCCGTAGTGGCCGAGGAGTACTAGTTTGCATTCAGTCAACGCCATAATGACCGTTCCTTAAATCTATGTTAGAAAATTTGATTTATAAATGAACTATAAATAATTAAAGTGGATTTTTTCCATATAGTCTCATTAATGAGTAAGTTATCTCATAGGATTCAGAGCCCTAGAGCAGTGATATTGGCACAAATTTCTGATGTCAATCTGAAGGGATAGGGTGAAGTTGTGAACTAAATCAAATGAAACGGTGAACTTGAAGAGGAAATAACAGCACTTTAAAGTTTATATCTACCATATATTATTAAATATGATGTTACTCAACATTTCAATGAACTGTAGGTACCTACAACAATTTAACAAGCATTGTGAATGTATGTAAATAAGAAGTGTAATGGTTAAAAAATATTAGTTTCTTCTAGCTATTGGTTTATAATGCCAAATTGCCAATGACTGAATGAAATGCAGGAATGACTTTCTACGCTACCAATGAGATTTATGAGACTAATAAGAGGGCTAAAACTCTCTACATTATATTCATAAAGGCTGGAATGGAAAATGTGGAAGGATTTTAGAACAATTAGAATAATACTGGGTAGAAAAATGTTCAATCTGAAATATCTGGCATAATTTTATAAAAATTACAGCCTACAGCAAGCGTACAATACAATCCATTAATCCATTTGGTCTTATAAGCGTAAAATATGCATGCAATTCCAAAGTTTGTTTACTTTGAAACGTTTTTATTGATTAATTTTGCCAAAAATAATAGAAATTAAAAGAACACAGGCAGAGGCATAGGTAAATATTTTTTAGGGGCAATTTGTAGGAAATTTAGTCTAAAACTAGTGAGGAAATTGTCTGTTCTTTACTCCACTACTGGATTTTTTGAGCTGTGTTTTTATACTAGTCTGGAAAACATAGTGACAAAGCAGAGAATTTTTTAGACTCTCCCTCAAGTTCATTTTTGAGTCCTATAAGTAGACCAGTAAAGTATCATGCATAGTGGCAAAGCAGAGAGTTTTTTAGACTCTCCCTCAAGTTCATTTTTGAGTCCTATAAGTAGACCAGTAAAGTATCATGGATACCAGCATTACTGCATTATCATACTTAAGAAATTGGTTTAAATCTTGAGTTTTTGAGGAAATTAAAAATGAACTGATTCCAAAAAAGCTCTGGTTTGCCAATTGCCACTATGCTGGAAAAGTCCTATTTTTGTCTGAAATATCGCGGCTCTAATATCATATAATTTCAGTAGGTATGAAATGTTGTGGCTCGAATGTCATAAATTTTTGTTTGATTAAAAAATCGCGGTTTGCACTTCGCAAACATGTCATTTCATAAAATTTTCAACTTCCGCAATCCGCATTGCTTTACCGTTTCCGGCTTCCGCCAAAAATATCTTGCAGAAAAAACATAAACATCGTAATGTTAGAATGTATATTAACACGTGCTGAACTTACAGTAGAGACAAATTTTATTGTTGCCGTTTGACTGTTTAAGGGTAAAATTAGAGATTTGGGGTAACACGTGCATAAACTTTGTAGATAAATTTGCATTCGCACCTCGTAAATGGCTTTTCATGGCCGAGATATGGAATTCACGGCTCGGTGAAATAGAATCACGGCTCGTAGAAATGGAATCACGGCTGGCAAATCCATAAAACCACGGCTCGAAAAATTCAGTCGCGGCTCGCCAAGTAGATATATTCCATACTAGTTTTTATAGATTAGCAATTTGTGATTCCATTTCTTTGAGCTGTGAATTTCATATCCTGGCCAGGAAGAGCCATTTACAAGCCGCAAACTCATTTGCAAAGTCATGTAGGTACAGACTGTACAGTATTGTAGCCTACCCTGTACACGTTACCAGGCCATGATTGGAATTTTCCTACCTGTTTCTGTAATCTCATGGTTTTGGCGCGACAAGTTTTTAATACATTAGGAAACTTGTGGCCTGAGCGTGCACTTTTGCCCGATAGGAAAAAATGGGATATCAAACAAAGTGACACAAACTAGTACGGTATACCTACGTCTGTTTACCTTTATGGACCACATTTTTTAAAGCAAGCAAAAAAATTTTTTTCTGTAGTTTCTTGTTAATATGGTGACTAAGTGGGTTAAAGATGAATTTAATATATTGAAAATTGTTTATTGAAAAAAAAATGTAAAGGAGACATTTAAGTCCACTTGGTCTTACGAGACTAGAACATCGAAAGCGACCGTACAATACAATCCATTTGGTCTTATAAGCGTAAAATATGCATGCAATTCCAAAGTTTGTTTACTTTGAAACGTTTTTATTGATTGATTTTGCCGAAAATAATAGAAATTACAAGAAATTGGAAAAAAATATTGTATTTTGGCCAAAAAATACCTCATCCAAGATGAAATTTTGCAAAGCAATTTTGTGTTTTTTTTTGCAGCAAAGGTGAACTTTGCATTTCATGCAGTACATGTGGATGCGTCCTGTGCATTTAGGAAGTTTGCACATTCCCCTTTTTTCATTAATCTCGGAGAGGTGAGTGAGGTGACCGACCCCATCTTTCCGAAGTGACTGACTAGGAATTGGTTTTGAGGCATGGCCACTTGCTTTCTTCTTAGCAAAGTCGGACTGCACAGTTTCCTCAGTTGGTCGCCCTCTTTTCTTCACTACATCTTGACCAACAAACATGAGTGAATCAGCAAGATTCAGCTTGAATTCACAGAGTGAAGTCAGGTGCCACCGTGCCAGTATGGAGTGTTTAGTTTCTTTTCCACTCTGTGTCCCAGAAGCCAGCTGTTCACGACAGCCATATCAAGCATGTGGAAGATCAATCTCATGTAGTACTTATTAGATCTGAAACTCATTCTATAGTATGACATCATCTGGTCATGAAGGTCGACTCCACCCATGTGCTTATTATAGGTCAATACGATGTTTGGGATTGAGTATTTGTATACTCTCGTTTTTTCTTGTCGAATCTCCTGACTTCAGTTACAGGATGTGATGTCACAAAACTGGACAATAGACAAACAGACCGGCTGTCATTCCATTTTACAGCAGTGATAGCACTACTTCCTGCTTGTGTTTTGTGCTCATCAAAGGCACCACGATTGAGTTTTCATAGCTGCTTGTCTATGAATTTCAATCCAGCCAATCTGCGTTCCTGTACGGTACCACATGCCCAAATCTTCCTAGTGGCAAGGTGCTCTACTAATTTCACCGATGAAAACCAGTTGTCAAAATAGAGTTTATAGTGTCTTCCGTCAGGAATGCACTCGGCAAGCTGAAGAACAGAGTTTGCGCTTGCACCAAGGTCAGGAATTCCGGAGCGTGCAACCGGAAGAATTTTGCCAACGTAGGGAATGAAGTCGTACACCATACCAGAGCTACCAGCTAAGACGAAAATCTTATAGCCCCATTTTGATGGTTTTTTGGGAATGTATTGCTTCAGTGAAGAAGCTCCTTTGAAGGGAACCATTTGTTTGTCCACAGCTAGATGTTCTTCCATTGGTATTTTTTTTAATTTTTTGTGTAATGCATTCAAAAGAAATCTCACCTTCGCTAGCTTGTCCATTGAATCTAAAGTGTCATTGTATACAAGATGAAGATTAGCTTTGATATCTTCCCACCTTTTGCGAGACATTACGGAAGATATCTTTTCATTCAAGGAATATTTTGCCCAATGAAGCCGTGTATGCATCATCCTGGTAATAGACATTTGCATGCTTATCCCCATCCACTGCGATAATTCTAATGGGGTAAGGCACATCGACTCGCAGGTTTTCTTGAAGAAAAAAAGTTTTTTGTACTGAAGCCTGCAAAGGATTCTGAAAAACAAAAAATATGATGAGCACACTACAATAATTTGATCCCTAGGCCTGTGTACAGAGATGTCAAATAGGTAAACTCAACTAATGCGATATCTGTCCATGTTATGAGAAGTTATTACTAGGGTTACTGAATATTGGCTGCATAATATATATGCCTTCAAAAAAAACACACGATTAAAGTAAATCCCGTGAATGAAAGCAAGTAGATACGTATTTAGGGAAGCTTATAAAAAATTCCCGCACCTCCATAGCACCATAAATAAATTAAATATATGAGAATTTTTTTACGAAAACTGTGCCAGATAATTTATAGATTCCATGTTTTGATGATAAAAACATTCGGAAAGGCAGTAAATCAAAGAATAGTAATGCAAACACAATTATTTTGCATAACAACTCCTTACTTGTATGCTCATAGGACTAACTTGACTCACCGGTCGCGTTTCAAACAGAGCAGTTGTAAGTCCAACTGTACTGAGCGGTCGCCTTTGGAAACATGGTAAAATATATGGTATATAATTGTTATTTTGACAATAAATTCTGCATGTGCACTCCCTATAGCACTATAACAAACATAGAATTATCTCTAGCCTACAACTCACCCGTGTTTCCCGCCATGGTCCAATTAAGATCACGTAAGTCCAGGAAATGAATCGCACCACAGCTTCTCAACAAGTTCAGTGCTGTACTGCGTAGTTGGCGGCATGGAGCAGAGTTGCACCACTAAAACGAAACAGGGACTCGTAACAAACGCGTTCAAAGCTACTGGCGTTAAATTCTGGTCACAATATTAATACTGCAGAGCATGTTTGAAAGGCGACCGTACGGTACACCTGGGCCGTAAAGGGTTAATGAACTCCGCAGGATGTTTAGGCTGCTAAAATTGTCACTAATTCTGCCGGAAGCTTAAAATGTTGATATAATTCTAACTCAACTCTGTCACGCAATCAGGGAAACAAAATTTGCAGAAAGTTCCAAGCAAGAAGGAATGAGTGACAAGAGTCAGCACTCAGCTGAGCTGAATACCAGATGTGTCCCGCAAACCACAGCTGGTGCAATCATAGTGGCAATTGGCAAACCAGTGATTTTTTAGAATTGGTTCATTTTTAATTTTCTCATTTACTCAATATTTACACCAATATCTTATGTATGATGATGTTGGTAACTTGGTATCCAGGATACTTTACTGGTTTACTTGTAAGACTCGAAATTGAACTTGAAGGGGAGAGTCTAAAAAACTCTCTGCTTTGCCACTATGGCCATGCAGTAACTACTAACTACTAGACCTGGCACGATGTTCATGCTTGTCGTAGAGCTTGAGAAATAATCTTATGTGAATGCAAACAATGCTTAAATGACTGGCTGTGCTCACCACAGCAAAAATACTACTTGGCAACTTTGCACTTGAACTTGAATCTACCAAGAGATGAGGTTGCCTTTATTTACTACCATAAAATGGGGTAACTTAGACCACTTTTTTTTTAAATTATGCCATTTTTTTAATAGCTAAATTAAATTTGAATTGAAACATGCAAAATACAGGTCTATACTCTAGCTTCACTCACCATAAATTGCTGGCTCCTGCCTCTCGTAGTCTTTATGTAATTTCAAAAAAAGTGATGGTCTTTGGTACCGCAGCTCTTGGGGTATCTTAGACCGGGTGGTAAAATCAATTATATTTTTTGGTAAAATAACTCCAAATAACTCCAGGTTTTGGTGCATTGTAGTAGAACTCTTCTAGTTACATATGCAAATGACAAACTTTAGGAAAGTGTCATAGTTTGCAAATGAGGGGCGCTGCCCCATAATGAGGGAAATGTGACTACCTAATGGCAGCCCTGATGGGTTAATATTGACTGGCTTGGAAATTAAGTTAAAATTACCATATATAAGACTCTGTAGAGTCTGAAACATAAAGAAAAAACATAAATAGGCTATCAAACATAAAATATGTTATATATGGTAATTTTATATTAACTTCCAAGCCGGTCTATGTGGGGTTGCATTAGGTGGACTAAGTTTCCCCATTTGGGGGCAGCCCCCATCATTTGTAAACTATGACACTTTCCTAAAATTTGTCATTTGCATATGTAACTAGAGGAGTTCTACTACAATGCATCAAAACCTGGAGTTATTTACCCAAAAAAATAAAAAAATTGGAGGGGGTACTCTAACAGGCTTTAAATAATAGCTTTTTTTCATGGGTCACATTTTTAATTTTTTAACCTATTAGATATGCAAACTTTTTAAATCTTTCTATTGTGTTATGTAGCCTCAGTATTAGGCCTTTAATGCGCATTGACAAAATTTTTCTATGTCAAATAGTTTTTGAGTTTTAGGAGTTTTTGTTAAAAAAACAAAAAGTGGTCCAAGTTACCCCATTTTATGGTATATAAGAGGTAATTAATCTGGCGGTTATCTCGTGGTTCTGGAAATGGCAGAAAAGCTCTAGTTGCAGCCCTAAAGGTAGATGTCTTCCATGCTTGTGTAGTTGTGTTACCCTAAATATCTAATTTTACCCTTAACCCCAGATACAGTAAGAAGAAAATTTGTCCTTACTTTTGAGGCAACTGAACATGTATATAATAAAATAGTCTGACGAGGCTTAATCATGCAATCTCCAACAAAATGTTTTGGGTTGACTTGTTATGCAGAATATTTTGGTAGGAGCATAATACTAACTACTAAATACTGCGGAAGATGAAAATTTTGTGAAATGATGTTTTTGTGAACTGTGTTTGATTTCTTCAATCAAACAATAATACACATTTAAAAATTACTTTTCAAAGACAACACTTCTATAGAATCTAGTGTCTTTAATGTTACACATATACTATGAATTTCTAATTTTATTTTCAAACATTGAAGAAAAAAATTAATTTCACATTTTTTATTATCTATAAATTTTGTAAATTTTTACAATTATTTATTCTATCAACTGATTCAAACATTGTTTCTGACTTTATGGGAGTGTGCAAAATTTCAAATCGATTGAACAGGTAGAAGTGTGTCAAATGTTGATTATAAGATTTGTTGCAGACATACAAACAAACAAGCAAGAAGTGAAGTTAAAGCGAAGTGTTGTAAAAATAACTTGCATTAGATCCACGAGATTTCATATCTACAGAAATTATATGATATCAGAGCCATGATATTTCAGAAATAATATGCATTTAAAAATTACTTTCTAAAGGCAACACTTTTAAAAAAGCCAGTCCCTCCAATGTGACACATGCACAATGCAATGAATTTCTAATTTTTTTTCATATATTGAAAAAATAATTTTAAATTTTTATCATCATTGAACAAAATTAAATGTTCAAAACTATTTATTCTGTCAATTGATTCATGCATTTTCTCCAACTTTAAGCAATTGTGCAAAATTTCAGATTGATTGGACAGGGATAAGTGTGTTAAAAATTGATTATAAGATTTGTAGCAGACAAACAAACAGACAAGAAGTGAAGTTAGAGAGAAGTGTTGTAATAATAAAATTACTGGAAAGCTCTAGTTGTTGATACATTACATGCCTGGAGCTTGGGTTGTATTAAAGTTGAACTGCTCAAGTTGCAAAAATTCATGCACCAAAATATCTGCAATGTTGGCTTCAAAATTTACTTTCAGACCAAAATACATGACTTGGAAGTAGCAAGATTTCATACCCATCAAAACAATACAATTTACAGCTCAAATATTTTAGTCTAAAAGTCTTATTTTTACTAGATAGATAGCATCTTCAGACCAGGGTTGGCAATGATTAAATCAAAATGATTAAATCATGTGATTAAATCACTTGATTTTTTTATAAAAAAATCATGATTTTTTTGATTTTTTCGATTTTTTTGATTTTTTTGATTTTTTCATATATTTAAATATATTGAGTGGCAGTCTTTAATTTATATTGAGGTATTGTTATTCATGGTTTAGTATAAATGTACTATAAATGACAAATTGGTATATAAACTTGTTGCCTTTTGTGTGTATTAGGTTCCAATAAATTGAATGTTTTTGGTACAGAGGCATCATGTGTGCAATACATTGTACATAGCTAGCAGCTTAGCTAATTCTTATAAGGCAATAAGTAGTCTTTAACTATTTGACTATTTGTTATATATTGATTACAATATACAATTTAAATGTGTTAGCTAGTTTATACAGGGTGGGGCAGAACTGATTGAACAGTTTTGTTAATTGTTTACCCAAAAATCCCTAAGTGGTAAACACCACCTTGGCCTGTTGGCCATTATTGAAGGCAATAAGTGCCCTTTTTAGCCATCCATTATGATCCATATACTGTTATTGTCAGTAGGCTAATTGCAACATAAAAAATAACACATCAAAAAGACAAAAAAGTTGAAAAAATCAAATAAATCAAAAAAATCATGAAAAAATCAAAAAAATCATTGATTTTTGATTTTTTTGATTTTTTTTAAAAAAATCAAAAAAATCGCCAACCCTGCTTCAGACATACAATATAGTATTTGGCATGTTTTGACTTCAAAATCATGAATTTTAGTTTGAAGGAGAACATCGTGGGTGGGATGGTGGCAAACAAGGGATTTTTTGGCATCAATTCAATTCTTATTTTCAGACCTATGTATTCAACTCCTATTAGCAAATTTGTTCAAAGACAATTTTTAATTTGTGCTTGTTTGTTTTCCTTGTCAAAAAGTAGGTAATAGAAAAGGAATTTTAGGGACAAGAGTTAATAAAATTAGCAGCCATAAAAAAAGGCTGAGGTAGAACTTGTGTTTTGATATGTAAATCCAATTTTGATGTCATGGACTCACATTTGTATTACACTCTTTTCATCAAACCTTCAATTAATCTAATCAAACACTTGAAATGCCAATGAAAACATTTCACTCTACCTCAGAGGCAATTTAGCACCTTCCTTTGGTTATTGTTGAATCATTGCTATTGTTGAATCAAGAACATTCATAAAAATTTGCAAAAATTGTAGGTGTGGAAATTCTGAATAGGAGCATTATACTGAAATGTGAGATTTTTTTTTTTTTTGTAATGACCTATTTCAAATGTCTGGCCCAAATTATGCAACTTTAAAACCCCTGGATTTTCAATGCTCAAATATCATGTGATTTTGGAGTTATTTTGCTTTTTTCAGTAGAAAGTATGAGCTGTCCAATCTTGCCTCCAAAATGTTTTTGTTGACACTCTAAAAGTGATCTTGTACTACTGCAAATTACTGCAACTTTGACAGAAACAATGGCAATGTTATCACTTGTTAAATTTCCCTTGAATTTATAAATAATTTTGTTGCAATTTTAGAGGTAAAATTAAGATTTAGTATAGAAAATATGGATTGACAAATTGGTTGATGGCTCAAAACTTGTTTTCTTCAGCCTGGAAAGCAAATTCAAGGTTACCAAAGTGAACTCATAACTTAATTTCTTTTCATGCCTGCAAGATCAATTGACTTGCAGTTCTAAAAAATACTTAGAAATACTTTTTTAAAAAACACATTTTTCTTGTGGACTAAAAAGTAGAAAATAAATTATGGCTCGCCCCTGCGCAGCAGAACCAAACGTTGCCAGAACATGGACAAGATGTGTATCAAACCTACGCATCCACTAGTATATTGATTTGACCATACAATTTTATTATGAATCCATTTTTTTCTGCTGGTTCCAAATGGAACCGCTCGGCATTAATGGGTTAACAACAAACAAACGCGAAGCTAAGCTAAGAAAAACGTGTTAAAATGTCAGTAAAATCGGTACAGTTTTACTAATGTTTCTGCTTGAAAGACAAATAATGAATAAATTGGCATTCTGCAGAATCTGTTAAAATGTTGATTGCCAAATTCTGAAACAATGTCAGTCTGAATCTTCTTGGGAAGGGTATTATTTGAACAAGAAATGCATGCTAAAAATGCCAAAAATATCTTGGGTGCAATGCAACCAATAACCTATGAGAATCTATGTAAAATTCAAATGTTCATTTGGCTTAAAATTATTAAATATAATTTTTTCATGTGCTGAAGTTACAAAGCATAGTAACAATTTTTTTTCATTTTCTTAGCAGTTGAAAGGCTGCTTCAAGATTCTGTGCTATCAATCCAATTTGTTTGTGTACTGTCAATTATATCTCTTTCAAGTGTCATTAATACTGCATTTGTAATTTCACAGGAGGAGCTAGGGAAGCCTCCACTAGGAACAATGAACTGTAATGTAAATGGGGAGCTGGCCTCCACTGAGGAGGTACCAGCTTGTGAGGGTGTGGAGGACTCGGGTGTTGTTGAGGTGATGGCATCACCAGACTCAGACGGTCCCTTCACGGAGGAGATGATCAACCAAGTGATCACAATGCTACAGACTGAAGGCCAAATCACTCCTGAAACCCACACAGTCATTGTTCACACAAACAATGGCACTACTCTCAAAGTTGTGAGTCTTATTTACTAAACTAAATTTTTGACTCCCTATTATGTTACTGTAATGTAATACGATTCTATAGTTGAGATGTGAGTCATCACATATGAGCTCACAGAGGCTTGCATTGAGGTATTCCTCTACTGAGGTCCTATTGTAGCAATCATTTTTGTGGGGTTGGCGAGTTGAGTTGCTCTCACTATGGCTTCAAGAAGCCGTTCTTTATTGCAGCCATTCATTAATTTCTTTGTACAATGCTGGCTGTTGCTTCTTGTCTACTTGCTGCCAGTGACATGTCTGATCAAAATTAATTATTTTAGCTAGGTATGTATTATATCTGCCTTGAAAATTTAGAACACAATGTGTCCGTTACTGATTATTTTTATTATTTCAGCAACTGCAACAAGTGGATGGCACTGAACTAGAGAATGACAACATAGAAGAGCTTGCTCCTGATGCTGTGGCCACTGAAGACGATCAGCTTGTTTACGTTGGGCAAGCAGGGGAGGAATATCAAACAGATCTCAGTGGTCATCACCACCACCTACAGCAACAACAGTACGCTGCTGCCACCACTACTTCATCTGGTGCTACACTTCAGATTCTTGAACCACAGCAGCAGATATCACAGCATCAGCATGTCCTACACAATGGAAACCAATTTATGACGGTTGCGGCTGGCCACGAACAACACTTGATTGGTCATGAACCAGTAACCTCAGTTGAATATAAAGCAGGAGTCACTGAGGAAGTGGGTATTCCTGCATCTCTGATGTCTAATGTTGCTGAACAAGTTCTTCAAGCGGCCACTTTGATGGATGGTGGGTACAAAAATGCCTCTACAGTCGTTGCCACTAACAGTAATACTGGCATGGTCATGTCTAATGATATCATCACAACAGCAGACGGAGTTACATTTCAGCAACAACCAATTGATCTGAATGGTGATATTAATGCATTCCCGCAAAGCCTGGAAAATGGAGTCTCATGGTCTATTGGCACTCAGCAGTTGCAATCGGTTTACAGCACACCTGTGGTTAAAGGCAACCTTCATCAAGTGAATAGTGTGCCTGTGGTCAGCCAAGATAGACATTCTGTGTTCAAAAGTAATAAAATAAATCATTCTACTCAGTACACTACATCCAATTGTACGCAGCAAGCTGATAATTATCTGGACAATAATGATGTTAGAAGCCCTGCAAATTCAAGTTCATTCAATGTGAGACGGGCTCAGAGTAAACCTGTCAAAGCCCATCACACAATAGAAGAAAATGTGATCAGAATTTTCATTGATACGGGCCGCAACGACGTGCATCAAGTCAACAATCTCCCTTCAGACGTCATAAGAATATCCACAACTACAGGCTTGCCCAAGATCCGCTCAGCCAAGTTTGTGAGGTGCCCTGCATGTGTTATGCAGCTGTCGTCTGAGGCTGCACTGCTTCAGCATATGCGCCATGGCTGCCCAGCCTCCAGAAAAAAAAGAACAAGTTACGAGTGTACCTACTGTTCGGCTAAGTTTTCTTCAAAAGTGAGAACTGTGGAGCATTTAAAAGTTTGTACAATGCGCACGCAAGTTCGATCCATCAGTAAAAACCAGTCTGTTGGGTCTGGTTCTGTCACTGGCAGGGTGATGAACAGAAAACCAACAACACAAACTGTTGAGGTGGAGATCAACAGTGATGAGGACGAGGCCAACAATAATCGTGATGAGGAGAACATTGTCTATGATGATGATGATGACATTGACATGGACCTTGCAGCTGATAATGAGGACTATGAGACACAGATGTCTAAAGTATCGCAGAAACACCTGGGCCCTATCCTTGTAGGTGGCAAGTTCAAGTGTCGCGACTGTGACCGCACTTTCAATAAAGATAGTCAGTACAATAGACATATTGGGGCATGCACCAATGCTCCCCTCAATGCCTCAAGAATAGATGACCCAGAACCCATTCCTGTGCCTGAAAGGAAACCAAGTGGCATGCCAGAGAAGAAGCGGGGCAGACCTCGGAAAGTTTATCCTGATGGGAAGTCAGTTGCTGCTAATAAAGTTAAACCTGCTTCTAGCGTTAAGGCCTACAGCAAAGCAGTGGCTCGGCCATCTCATGATGCTGGCAAGGATGACCTTTCTGATCTTGACTGGGATTTCATGGCTGCTCCCAAGAAACCCAAAATCAGTGATCGCGGTGCGGGTAAGAAGTCTAATATTATGCAGGTGCTGAAGCAAAATTTAGGTGATGAAGATTTTGTTGATGGCAGCAAAGATTTGAGCGAGAGCTTTTTGCAATGCTTGGATGGTAGTCTCACTAATGAAGGCGACAGCAGTAAAGGCTGCAGTCCAAGCAAGTCGGCTAGCGCCGTGTGTGGCTTATGTGTACGCCATATGAACTCGGCTGATGAACTTGCAATGCACATAGGAACCGTCCACGCCAAAGACATCGTCAACATGCACGCCATCTTGACCAATAACACAGATCTCACAACACACAAATGTTCCATGTGTGACCTGCATTTTGTATCTGCTGAAAGTGTACGAGAACACATCATAGCCAAACATCTTCCACAGCTCAAGGACAGCTACAGAAGTCTGATAGTGAACAGTTTGGATTTACCGTGTCCGTGGTGCGACTATAAGAGCATGACAAAAGAACTTTTTCAGCAACATTTAGCTTCTGAGCACTCGCAGCATTTCCCAGAGGCGGCTCTTAATGCCCCTGTTCTCAAACCGGAGGAAATTTCACACCAGTCTTTGAAAAGTGCTGCCTTGAGCTTGAAGGAGCCACACCAAGAGCCACTGGCCTTGCGTCTCTGCCAGAAGTGTGGGCTGGCCATCAGTTCACGAGCTAAACTCGAGGAGCATCTCAAGTCCTGCAAAACTGATATGTCATCAGGGCTCCACAAGTGTGTGTTCCCTGACTGCCCTGCACCTGCCTTCGACTCACTGGCGCTACTCATAGCGCACACTGAAGAAGTAAATATTAAATATTGTCTCACTTTCGTCACTTTGGCTCACTTTCGTTTATCCATATTTTTTCATTTTTTTTGTTTAACAAGAAATATTACTGTCCCTGTATGTTAATCCTGTCTAGTAAATTTTATGTTAAATGCCCATATTTCTATACCTGTCGTTCATCAGGCTTGATCTCATTCATTTTGTAAATTTTCCCTAGAACTGAAATAGGCCTGAATTAATGCTACTTAAATAATGTAATCAGTTATCAAGTTATCATTTAAAAAGCGTTTGTACAATTTCAGGGTTCAATTTCTTACTAGTGTATAACACCAACTACGGTTTGCCTAGCTTGATGTTCTCTCCTACTCCTGCTTTCCCTAATCTCAAAGTTCTCTGCAGGAACATGTCAGTCTCTAGTATGCAATGGAACAATATCGTTGTCACTGAGATGATGAAATGTATCTATTGTAACACCCCGTGCTATTGCAGGAGCATTGCGTGCCTGAAGGCTGTGAGCACCGTCTCTTCCCGAACATGTCTCTGTTTACGACATGGCTGGAGCACGAGGAGCGCGTCACAGAGCAGAAGTACGTGAAGGCGACAAGCAGACTGCGGGGCGGCTGCTGTTACTCCACCTACTTGTGTCCTAACTACAACAGCCTCGTGAGTCTGCTGCCCAACTATTAGCTAGAAATCATTCTTGTTTTTAAAATGGATTTGTATACAAGTTCAAATTTGTGAATTATGCACTGCAGACTTTTAAAAGTTTTTTCTACAATATTATGCGTGGGAATAATTGGCCGTCCAAAGAAAAGATTTAATGGGATTTTCCTTTCAAATTACTTAGTTACAATTTTGTTGTGCGTATTTGTAAAGATTGTTTCATATTTTAGACGGTTTTAAACCAACATTCACGGACTTGATAACACCATAAACAAATAAAGGTATAAGTTGATGACATTATTCCAAGTATTTATACAGTCAACAACCAGATTTCTTGAAGTCTTATTTTTTGGTGATGTTGCTCAAGGTACAAGCAAGACAATTAGTCGGGAAGATTGCAGGATAGCAGGGACCATACAAACACTTCACTGTTTGGATGTTAGAGTGCGATTGGCATTCTAACCTGTTAGCTCTATGGCAATAGCTCTATGTTGTGACGGGGTGATACCACTTAAAAGGAAACCCATTCTAATTTCACAATAGATATAAAATTTTACGGGATAGGTTAATTTTTTATAAGTTGATATTCTACAGTTCATTATTGCCAGGAGATTTTTGCCCCGAGGTATTTGAAGTGATAGGCATTCGCCAGTTAAGTTCTCCCTCAACTGAGTGTTGCTGTGTGCAGGATAAGCGATCAAGCGCCACCTGCTTTGCGCGACTGCACGTCAGAACTCGCTGGTGTCGTGCCAAGTTTGAGTGAGTGGAACCCTCCTCATGTCAAGGCTTGCATTCTCCAAGCTTGATTAATATTATCTCCTCTGAATGATGGAATATTATAATATATTTAGTTATTACTCGGTATAAATCTTTATCTTCCACTTTTATATATTTGTTTACTTTTGTATGAACATTTGTTGGTTAGTTTGGTGAATGTCGCGGAAGAGAAATTTGATTTATTTGCCGGGAAATGTTGGTTACTCAGTCGCTTCTTAATTTGCATTAAAATCTGAAGCTTGCATTCCTGGATGCTTTATTTGATGATTGTTTTCTGTTATAATAGGATAAAAAACCTGTTTTAATTTGAATAGAATTTAGCAGTATTAAAATTTTGCTAGGTATTGATGGAGATCTTTCCTTTGTGACACATGTGTGAAGTCCTTGTTTCATCTCAAGCAAATGTATGAATCAATGCACTGTATGGCTAGCATGACGAGCCGTACTGACGTTTTGTTTTGCTTGCAGTTACTGCGGTAGGACAGAAGTGATGTTCTATAAAGAGCATCACCATCCTAAAGACGATGATGCAAAGTCTGACATCATCAGCGCCAGCAAAGAGCTTGAGGTGAGACCCTTTATTGCTCATTATACTATTTAAATTTCAAATACAATTAATTGGTTTTCTTCGACTTTGTTTTTCGAAGTCAACTTGGGGAAAGAAAGTTTATTCCAAGACTTCAGTAGCAAAAATTGTGGAATAGAAGAATTACGTACTTCAATGCACCGCTTACTAACGTATGGAAATGGTACACTTTGGTGCTCCCTCATAACGCATTATTAGTGCAGGATGTGATTCAAATCTTTCTGCTAATGAAGGCCTATGAGACGCCTATGCCGTCATAAAGCCGGTCACTCTGAAATCGTTTGTTTTTGTGGAGTTTCTTTCAATGTTTTGGTTTTTGTTGAGTAAAAAATGATGAGGAAAAATAGATATCTCGAAGTTACTTCTAGTTTTCACCTGTGTAGTTGAACATTATTTTGATTTGTTCGGCTTAGTTTTGCTGAATATTGTGATCCTATCCTATAGTGTGATCACTAAAATGAGAGTTGACTTGTCTTTTGACTAGAAATATTTTATCTTTGTGTCATCATATTATTCTCATACGTTTAATTCTTCCAGGAGCGCTTCAGAGCATCCAATCAATCTGCGGCTAATGATGGTAAGTTTCATGGTGAATGCATTAAAACGTTCATCAAGTTCTGCGTTAAAGAATCTCGATATTCTTTGTTATGCTGCATTGATCGGTGCTTTAATGAGGCGTTACTTTTGAGCTTGGGTTCTAGTATTATAGAGCCTGTCTGCTCTAAAATTTTACATGTCATTCTTTTTTTTCTAGTAGCAATTCAGCTTCTATTTCATTCAGCTTACATAATGATATACTTTTTCTACAACATTTCCACACTGGCGAGAATTCTGTGCTAGCTGTAGGTCAGAACGATGCCGTAGTAGGCTACTTCACATCGACTCGTTACACTTTCAGATCACTCAGGCATTCAATAGGGAGATGTTTTCACTCATATAGTGAAGCAAATAATTCATAACAGTTCCAGTGAATGAGATTTACAAGGATTCTGTAATGATTTTTTTTATTCTCTACTACTAATTATATAACCATTTGCATAAATATTATTGCAGTGATGAAAACGTTTGTATAATGGTAAGGTCGTGTGGGCGAAGGAAAGTTTCACTGTTCAACGATAGAATTTTTTGATGATAAGTGATTAGAAATGTGCAACAAATTCAAGATAAGATCGTTGTATCAGAATTGTCAGAGGTGAGGCCGAAAAAATGTTAATCGTTCTTGGACAAAGGAACGTCGCAAGTGGGTGAGGAGATGGGTGAGCACAATTCAGAAAGATAACTCCACCCCATGTTCGGTTAATCTGACGTAGAAGCTACGTGACGTCATTTCAATGTACGCTGATGCGTAATAAGCACAACTGCCCTTGTCAACCAGAAAAGACTCCATTTAGGCAAGAATTTGAATATGAGAACCTTATTCATTTATCCATAGATATGAGAACAAACCGATTTTAAGATTATTGACCAATAACAAATGCAAATTAACATTCAAATGATATATCTTTATTGAAAATCTTCTATTATTGGACATTGTTTTCAAACCAGTGCGCCTCAGCGTATATTGGAATGATGTTTCACAACTTCTACATCAGATTGGCTACATTCAAGGGGAGCTACCTTTCTTTCTGGCTATCTGCTTGCCCATTCGTTTCATTCTGCTAAGCGCCTTTAAGCTAAAAAGTGCAAAAACGTGTGTCTACGAGCGTTTTTAAAATTGTAGGTTTTTTTTTAATTGGTAACTTGTATTGTTGCAAATGGTTCTCATCAGCTTGAAATTGTTGATCAATATGCTTTTGCGTTATTTATTCACTTTATTAGGAAATTTAGGTTTTAATCTCTAACGTATAAATTTAGTCATTTATTTATAGAGTTTTTGAACTACAATGGAGCTGATTACCGAAACGTTTTCATGAAGTAACTGTAAATTTTATTTGCATATATTTGCTTGTAAATTCGTGGTTAAATTTAGATTTATGAACCATAATGATCTTAACACTTTTATTAAGATGATTTGATAATAAATTGAGATAAAAAACTAGTTTCGACCATCAATTTGAAGTAACAATATTATTTTATCTAGCTGTATCGGCGAACAACAATGCAGACGACGACCCGACGAGTAAATCAGAAGCCAGTTTGTTGTCTCCAGCGAAGCGTGACGACGCTTCTCCTGAAGAGGAACACAAGGAGCCGAAAACTTCTGACCTTCCTGAAGCAGAGGAGCCTTCAAGCCCTGGGTCTTCCGTCAACAACAACAACGACGCCGAATATTTAGGTGCAAACAATAACAAATCGGCAAGAAACACGGCGGCCGCCGCTTCCAAAGCCTCAAAACTTAATAAATCAAAGCCTCCTGCGTGCAATAATAAGAGACCTAGGGATGAGAACGATTCAGATGAAGACTTTTATCCGTTATCTAAGAAAAAGGGCGGTAGGAATGCAAATAATCTTAAAAACAAAACAAATTCCCGCAAAGGAGCAGGTAACAAGTACAGGAACTCGGGTTCAGAAGCGCCTAGCAAAAAGCGTAAAATTGATGAGCAAGAAGAGACAACCTACGTGCTACCCGCTAATTTGTCTGAGTGGTGCAAGTTGTTCGATATGGTGCAGGGACAAATTAATAGCGGCCTCATTAAGAAGTCTGATGTGGCGGAAGCTCGGTCCTTATTGAAGCATCAAAATGATATTACTGAGCTTGCTTTGGAAGAACAAGTGCGAGTGTTCCACAGACTTTGTAGTCTTGCTAATATCCAAGTTGATTGAAACTAATCACTGCTTTGGTTATAGTTCACCAGATTATTTCTTGAAAATAAGCAAGCAGTGTAAGGCAAGAAAGTCCTCAGTACGTACCTGGCATTTCAGCGTTTTCCAATAAATTTGCTTTGTAAATAATAGTATTAACGCAGTAAGTAGGAATATTATAATTTTGTTCCTCATCTCGGCAGTGTTGCTTTTTCTTCTCTTTCCGCTTCGAGTTGTTTTGGTTTGTCTATTTGTTGTGACCTGCTTAGGTAACGCCACCAGTCGTGGTACAAATAATTTATGTATGCTATGTAAATTCACTAATCTAGATGTACGTACGACTGAATGATCAACGAGGGAATATTTTCAAATTTTTTATAATATACCTATCTACTGTATTTAGTAATTGTACAGCTGAAAGTATCGTAAGATTGTCGTATCCGATGTAGATCATGAAAAAGTATGAAAGTAATTGTAAAAGCATGAAAGTAATCTTTTCTTCAAAAAAATCTTTGTTCGGCATGCATAAATCTCTATGCACTGCAACAGTTTTATTTCTCGATTTAATTCCTATTATTTTCTTAATGAACTTGGAATGACACCATTGCATTTTATTTTCTGGACAGCACTAAGCACTTCATCTTTCACGATGTGCATTATTGAAAATATTACACCCTTGGCGATGGAACGGACATAAATAGAACATATGTCGTGTGGTTATCTCATGACGATCACCTTGTACACGTATCAAGTTTTTTGCCATGTAAGAGTAAGTCGAAGGCGTCTACATGCGCCCAGTTGTCTTTTGCCTAAATGCATCTAGCGGCGTGTGAAGAAGACAAGTATGGCACCACAGAACCTATGTGCTGGCATGACTTTTCAAGCAAACCTAATAAGTATTTATATTTTATTTGGATAGGATAGGAAATCATTAGTGGTAATGTGTTGGAGAGTACCTAAGGCATTAGTACCGGTTTGCCAGCTGTGCTGCAAAGTGACCGTAAGGCTCGGAATTTGAAATTTCGTTCTTGCAGAATACGTCAAATAAAATAACGGTGATCTAGCGTCTGCAAGAATTTTATATTTTTCTTAAAATGTTTCTGCTTCAGACTGAAAGTGTGGCAGTAACTGCTAGAAATATTTGCTGACATGTCTTATATAGGGCTAAATTAAACGGAACTACGATATAGGGTGTGGTACTAATGTGAAATTCATGTACCATGGAGTGCTTGGTTGCCAACATATTTGTTACATTTTACCGAGCGTTAGCGCGGAGTCGAGCAAACTACCGGCCTGTAAACATCAAGCGAATGAAGCTTCGCAGTCCGGTTCCGCAACTTTTGCATCACTCTAGTGCCTTGTATTGAACTAATTCCCTAAAGTCTAACGCTTTCTGTAAAAAAATGAGGGCTTCATGAAAAAGTGAGCATCGGATGAAAATTCAGTCGCATTCGCCAGGTTTTGACATGCAGAATGTTTTTCGTACGGAAATGATGTCAACTTCTATCCTCATATGACTGACTATCGATAAGTTGATATATTATTTATTTTGATGTGCGCATTATTGGCAAAGGTCGGCGTTGCCGTCTCGAGTTTTCTTACTCTCAATTTGACTGGCGCTACGTAATTTCATTTGCCCATGCCAGGCCACGTAATATTGTACTTCAGTGAGATTTTCCCGACTGCATGTACAAGTAGCAGTACATAAAATTCCGCCATGTGCCTCCAAAATCACTTTTACATTCAGAGATCCGACTAAAGCCTTCTAAACTAGGGTTCCCTGATAACTCTTGTCGATTAGTGACATAAATTATATTATTTTCTTAGGTCTGCAATTGGCTCCTTCGTTCAGAGCGGTATTCGCCATACATATTATCAAATCAAAGTTCAGCGGCCAGTCCTGCTGTCCGTTTATTCTCACGGGTTTTCTGAGCAGATACGTGAATAGTGTGCGTATTTTGTACGTTTATTAAGAAACCTTGGCCTCCATTAGGTCGCCTTCGCGTCCAATTTTCAGGTTGTACATTTCGCACGCTTGCCATGCTTCTTATTCATTCGTTTGATCATAGAATCATCTTGGCTTGTATTATAAGAGTTTGCGAATTAAACTATGAATAATGAATAAATCGTGCTGTTTTTTTTACCTTGTCATTTGGATCGTGCGAGAATTTCGTACGTTGATCGCACATGTAATGGATGACGTACACACAAGTAATGGATGACGTACACACAAGTAATGGATGACGTACGCACAAGTAATGGATGACGTACTGTAATGGATGACCTACACACAAGTAATGGATGACGTACACAATGGATGACGTACACAATGGATGACGTACACACAAGTAATGGATGACGTACACACAAGTAATGGATGACGTACACACAAGTAATGGATGACGTACACACAAGTAATGGATGACGTACACACAAGAAAGCATCTCTCTCCGCACATCGTGAGCGTACTGATCAATATTGCGGAGTATTAAGACAGATTTATTTTATAGGTCATAATATAAAAGGGGTAACAACATTCAAAACATCAAAACAAAATGCCAGCTTCAGCTTCTTGTGGAAGAGTCGTGGTCACCCCGTGCCTGGAAATAATGCATGAGATGCGAATCATGAATCCGCAGATAAAGAATTTAGACTCATTTATGAAATTCGTTCTATTTTGCAGAAATTATTAACGAAACTATGAATATTTCAGATAAAAACTTCGTTAAGCCCAATGTCAGACGGCTGATGTATAGCATGAATAAAGTTTTAACATAAATTGACGGTAAACTTTCTTAGTCAAGATCTAAAATCAATGTTGAAATGCAGCCAGGAATACAACTATAATAAATGATGGTAAAAGACATCGAAATACAAGCCAACCAGGATGTCAGCACAGCACCTTGAACATCAGTGGTTCTCAATTCTCTTAACCTAATCACCGAATTTAACATGACACAATTCACAGGTTACCTCAAATACTAAAGTCAACATAGGTGTAAGTGGCTAAATAATTAATTAGATTCATTTCACTTCTCTATTACATCCAAACAATTGAAAATTCCCAGGACAGTTAATACGTACATTTTTATGGGCATTGGAGGAGTAACTGAAAAGTATTACAGAATCGAAAGAGAATGAATATGGAAGCAAGTGTGTGCGATGGATAACACGCCTTCAGAGAAATGAATAAGACTTTCTCCTAATATTGATATATGTACCTTATGCCTTCTGTGGGTCGTCCTAATAAAGTATGGCCCGGCAAAAGGACGTGTAAGTGTTACATCCGTTCTTTGGTAGTACCCTTGTTAAGAAAATTTTTGGATACTTTGGCAATGTGTCCCATTCATTTTCCTGTTTGTCTCTATGGTGGCTGGTTAAATTATGTAACAGAATATTTCAAGAGACCGCCACCAGACACATGACGTTGAAATAACGTTGATTAATGTTGTTTCAATGAAAACACATGGTAATCAACTGCGTTTCAACATCATTTACCACGATGGCCATGACTTACGAGTTGATCTAAGACGGGGGGGACTCTAAAGGAGGGGGCGCGGGGTTGGCAGCAGAGGGGGGCTTCACCAAGACAGAGTCGATGAGGCCTAAAGCTTTGGCCTCCTCAGCGTCCATGAACTTGTCCCGCTCCATCATGGCCGCTGCAACCACAAATATTGTCAGTAGAATCATTCAACATGTCCATACCGATAATGATAATTTTTTTCATTATAATTATTATAATCATTGTCACAAATCATCAGAATAATTACATAATTGTGTATTATTAGGTTGATATGCTTCTAAATTAATATGTAAAACATTCAATACATAAATAATTGAATTCTATAATAATTTAAAATGATTAGGAAATTAATTAAGTCGAAGTGATGCACGAAAGTGAACGGTCGCAAAATTAATTCAAAATGATGCAACACTCAAGCAAAATAAGATGGCAGGAGACACGAGCAGCAGTTACAGGAGACACGAGCAGCAGCTACAGGAGACACGAGCAGCAGTTACAGGAGACACGAGCAGCAGTTACAGGAGACACGAGCAGCAGTTACAACTCACAGAGTTTCTCGATGGGCTGGCCGGTGTGCTTAGAATATATGGCGTTTAGTCTAGATTTTAGTCTTAAAATTTCTTCAGCTTGAATTTGAATGTCGGTAGCTTGACCCTGAAAAAAAGATAGACATAATTATTACTAGAACCAGGGGAATACTTTGACATAAAAAGCAAAGAATAATAATAAAATATTAATAAATAAGATTTGAAGCGGAATACTTAGGATCCCGGCGGAGGTTTCGTCTGGGTTTAGTAGGAGGGTATCGGAGAATCAGCTCCTTCGGTTGAAGCTTTAGTTGGGACACTCGACCATCATGCGAAGCACAGTCAATAAGAAAATTGTTACCGTAAGGCATTGGGCGGCGTTCTACTAAGAATCTGTGGGTGAGGCGTGTGTGGCCAATCATTAGCCTACACAGAGCCACTTCCATGCGACGTGATCTCTGATAAGAAAAGTTCCAGGCTCGTACAGTCCTTCATGGCTCGTATCTTGTTTCCTCCAACATTTTGCCATTGATCTTGCCATACCCTACGAATGCTTGCTTAGATTATGGGGTAGTAGTGGCGGCTTGGGACTTCTTCATTGAAGAACGCCATGTTAGACGTTGCCGCGTTGACTTACTGCTGCCTAGTCTGCTTTTTCTGTTCCCGCGCAACCCAACGCGGCCAGGCACCCAGCAGATGTGCACCGCAATCCCCGTCGTTGCCATCTCTCGGTCTCGCCAGGATATCCATGATGATGGGGTGCTTGTTATTGTACATTCTCAATGCTTGTACTACGCTTTTAGAGTTGGTGAATAGGAGTGAAGTTATCTCATTGTAGGTCCTCGATGAGAGTCAGGGTGCTAAGCACTCCGAGGAGTTTTGCGGTGAAGATCGATGGGTGAGGATTGAGTGTTCTTGAGATCGCTGTGGCACCGGACATAACCGCATATCCCACTGCGTCATCTGATTTGAAGCACCTGTATAGGTGTGCGTTGATTCTGAATGTTACATGGATAGGTGGTTTAGGAACAGATTTTCCAGTGCTGTCCGACGTCTTGTGGGTTTTTGTGGGTGGTACATCTGTGCTGCTTCCAATAATGTTTCGTAGTCGTCCGAGGATGGTATGATATCTGAGAGTAGATTTGCTTGCATCGGCCACTATGCTATGCCAAGTTGGGGATTGGGGTAGTTGTTTGAGGCAGGTTATTATTGCTTAAAAGTGGGAGCATGAGTTATGCTCTGCGTAGGTAGAGTGGCAGTTCATTCTAAGTGTTGCAGTGATCAGTTATCAACTAATTTCTACAATATTTTTCGTACACAGCTAGTCAGGGCGATTGGACGGCAGCTGGATGCTTCTGACGCGGGTTTACCGTGCTTAGGAAAGCTATAACAGTGGCTGTTCGCCATTGTGTTGAATATGAGGTTCAAATTTTGTTGTAAATGGCAAGCAGGGCCGTGATCGCTTTAGAGTACATCCTCTTTAATATATTGTAGTGGATGCCAACTGGTCCGGGGCTGGTTGTTCTTTTTGCATTGATGCAATGTATTAAAGATTTCCAAGTGTGTGATCAAATCGTTGTACGAGGATTGGTGGTCTGTTTTAAAATTAAGATGTTATTGTTCGTGCAAATGTGAGCAACACAACCAATGCAATCAACTGACGGCTTCTCTATAATTTTAGTTGCCAAAACCCAATGTAAAACTAAAACTAATGCAAGCTACTGACGGATGCTCCTCCATGGGGCTGGTGAGTCATGATGCGTGCATGTGGCAGGGCATGGCGCATGCCGGGGCTGCCCGCCGCCAGGAGCAGAGATGCCATGGAGCACGCCTGCCCCACGCACCAGGTCGCCACGGGGGGCTGGATGTACTGCATCGTATCGTAGATACCGAGACCTGACGTCACCACACCACCAGGACTGCCGGTAACAGATAGACGTTCAGAGAGTCATTCCCTGTGACCAATACAAAGCTTGTACACACGGACAATAGTGGCGGCCAGTATAACTTTGAACAACAGTTAGTAACGTCATATCATGAAGCCAATAGCAAGATTAATAGTTGAAAGTTGGACTGGTCGTTACTTCTGACTTCACGTACAAGCAGCACCTCAGTCTCTAACCACATTCTAGCTTTTTTATTTAATATAGTACTTCAACATTTCAATAATAAATGAAGACACCATCAAAATCTGATATTTTCCAAATTATTTAATAAAGAAGTGTTAGCACTTGACTATCAATTATTCAAGTTACCTGTTAATGTACATGTGAACAGGCTTCTTGGCGCTCTCAGACTGAAGGAATAGCAGCTGAGCAATAACCAAGCTGGCTACATGGTCGTCAATCTGGAAAAATGGAAGCTCGTTACAGAAAATTCATGGATAATATCATTCATGAGATACCATTCTATCGTTTTTCATGACAATTAATTGACAAATCATGCATATGCGTAAGATCATGAAGCATTTATATACTTTCATCAGAGCAACACTCCCTCGCTTACAGCCTTCAGCCCATAAATAGCCTTGTGTGGTCTGCTCCATTGTACGGAGTATAGAGTGATGCTACCAAGCTGTTCTCCACCAGCTTGCAATACACATAATTAATCTTTAGCAAATTGGGTCTAGAGACCTACACTTTTCTAGGTTAAGATGCTTCATGTGCCAAATCCCATTCTGTAGTGTTGGTTTTGGAACCCAAGTTGATCATTGCTTAGGCTCTAATAGAAACTACTGATTTTCCATGATATTTAGTACCCCGGTCTGCATTCTATTATCTTTAATTCAGTCACCCTAAGATTTGTATTACCGTACTATTTATGTATGTCATTGCATAGTTAAATATGCACTGAGGACTAGGAAAGTATGGCAATCAATCTCAATAAGTAACACTCACATATACCGTACAACTCAATATATGCAAGAAAAAATATATCCCTTATATTTATGAAGACACATAGTACAAATTTTCAAATATGTATGGAGAATATCACTCCTGTTTATTAACCTAAAACTGAATTAAAAATTAAACTTACAGGTCCCATGATGCAGATGATTCTTTCCTTGAGGAGTCGAGAGAAGATATCGTATGCACGCTCACCTCTGCCAGTTTGCTCTATGACAATGGGAACCATGCCCAGCTGTCGCTGAGCCACCACTTGTCTGAGACATGAAGCGCCAGGTTGAATTAAGCTCCTAGCCTGTGGAAACAAAACTTGTCACACATTTTTGTATCAGATGCTCAAAGTTAACTCATTAAGTGGAGCAGCAGGTACATTATTAATTACCTGATGCAATTATTGACTTCATTTAAGTAAATATTAATGAGTAGGTATTCTTATTCAAGTTGGCTCTGAATATAAAATTCTTGTATCAAGTTGATAATTAAAAAACACACTAAGACATGAAGCAAAAAGTAGTCTTTAAATTGTCAAATTAATTCATCTGACTAAAACATGTCATAAAGAAAGGCCACTCCTAATATTAAATAATTGAAGCTAACATTGCAATTTTATGTCTCATTAATAAATTAGGAAACAAATTTGGAGTTAAAATATAAGTTGGAGTTGAATTCACATACCTACAGTGGGGGGAAATAAATATTCGTACACTTGAAAAATCGTATTTTAATGTATGTAAGTACACAAACTTAACAGGAAAAGTGATTTAAATTATGTATAGAGACGCATAGTATTCAAAAATACTATCAAAAGAAATTAAATCTCAATGCAACAAAAAACTGTACACGTTATGGAATGGCCAAGCCAGTCGCCGGACTTAAATCCGATTGAAAATTTATGGCGGTATTTGAAGATTCAAATTAAGAAAAGGTCCCCAACAAACATTGAGAATCTTAAGGTGGTGTGCCAAGAAGAATGGTATAAAATACCAGTCAGCATCTGCAAATCATTGGTCGAGACGTATAGAAATAGACTGGTATCTGTTGAGCTGAATAAAGGGTATTCAACCAAGTATTAAATTAAAATAATGCGGATCTATTGTTTTGTACGAATACTTTTTTCACCCGAAAAGTGAACATGTTGCATTGTTTTTTGTTGCATTGAGATTTAATTTCTTTTGATAGTATTTTTGAATACTATGCGTCTCTATACATAATTTAAATCACTTTTCCTGTTAAGTTTGTGTACTTACATACATTAAAATACGATTTTTCAAGTGTATGAATATTTATTTCCCCCCACTGTATGTATCTTGAAGGATAAACATGATATTTTTACAAATAAAAGTGCACACTTTGAAATAACTATATCAATTAAAACATTCATAAAATTTATTAAATTAAATTAACTCACCAATTTTATTTTTGATCCAAGAATAATCATACCGTATCTCAAATGTTAATTTTATAAAAATCTCAAAATCTGCAAATATAAGTAACAACAAATTTAGTTATAATAACAAGAGTAATATTACTATGTCTTACTATAACACCATTATTCATGATAAATATATAAAATATATTTGAACTTCTGAGAGCTAAAGCTTTTACAAGATCATTTAGCTTTAAATGTTACAGACTTCACATGGCAAATCTCGAAATAATATAGAAATACACAGAAAAGACTATAAAACCATTATAAAACATTAAACTTTCTAAAATATGATGAAAAAATGACAAACATCAAGGTTGACAGCAGGATTAGCATAATCCTTATGCAAATTTGGAGATTCAAGCAAGATGAATCATCTCCTACCTAATTATTAACAAGAATGCGTGATCAAGCCACAAAATTCTTAAGTTATCAATACATGTCACTTGGGTTGTTGAATTTGCAATATCAGCATTAAGTAACGAATTTCCGGTCTTGACTATCATCAATCACATAGTTATAAGCTGACCCTAAGCAGCAACTCCATTCAACTTGACACTCATGAATGAAAGCTGTATAATATTGGGGAAAATTATGATTTTTAGGGTTCCATTAACACATAATAACTCAGAAGCTTTTTTCATTGTGTTAGAAACCAGAAACTAGGCTCAGTTTTGTTAACAAAATAGATTGCTGTTATTGAAGGCCAACAACTTGGCTTGGCATTTATGGCTTAATATATCTATCTTAGCCCATTAATGCCAAGAATTATTTTCTGACCTTTCTTTGATTCCTTGTGAGAATAACATCATTTGAGATGGTAATAAATAGAAAATATGTTCATATATTTATTTTTTGCTGTATGTGAAAAATTATAGCTTGGTTCCATTTGGAACCACTCGGCATTAAAATAATGTTTCTTCAAACAACACTTTTTCTAATAGTAAATCAAGCAAGGTTTTTCATAATGGATAATATGTAATATAAGTATTCATAATAGACAATATATATATAGTACTGATGATAAACCAATCATGCTAGAATACAATTTAATTTTTAGCATGGAATGCTTCCATTCATTCAGAATGAATAGGAAGGTTGCCCATTTTATGAATGTTTGTGGGTGCATTGTCCACATTGTTTGTATATGCAGTGCTGCTGATGTCTCTTCGCTGGCCGATGTTTTTGATTGTTGTATTGCACTTCATCAAGGATTGAAGTAGGAGGGTGCAATATAGAGTATAGACCCTGATTGTGTTATTTAGGGTCTCCTGCATTATTGCTTTTCCTAACTGATCTTTTCAAAAAGTCATTGCATTTACCATTTTTTTCAAGTTTTTTTGAGAAGCCAAATTAAACCAAAATTGATATGACATATAATATGTTAGGGCCTGGGACTAATTGTACGGTATCATGTTTATGGGACCAATCCATGTTCCAGCCCATGAATAAGTTTCTTTTTCTATTAGATCCGCTGATTGGCTTCAATTGCAGAAAAATATCATCTGATTCATCTGCTGCCCAAAGTTTATAACTAAATCTCACAGGCTAGCCACGTATATGTCGTAGCATGAGGTGGCTATGTCGACCACAGTTGACTTTCTTCTCTGTCGATAGTCATTGTTTTCACATTTGGTGATTACTGTTGCTACAATGACTATTCTTGATAGGCAAGCAGAATTGCTAGTGGCTGCATCATCTGAGTTATCTGAATCTGTCTGTTTCGTTTGTTGCTGCTTCTGTGAAAGGTTTAATAGCAAATATTTGATCTTTGTGCTACTCTTCTTTTGAAATCTTAATTATTTCAAATGATGATCTGCCATAATACAATTAAAAAAAAGTGGCTTGGGATGAAAAATTGTATAGTGTTCAACGAACCTTCTTCCTAACATTTCAACTTTTGGGTTATATACTCTTAACAGATCTAAATATAATAGTTCACTAATAAATGATATAAAAACTGTAGATCTAAGATCTAAATAAATAATTTCTAAATCCAAAAAAATTCTTTAAATACAATGCGTAGTAACTACTATATCACAAAGTAATCAACTGGGAAAATGTAATGACCAGAATGCTTACACTACTGCCAAGTGGTTCCATATGGAACCAGGCAAAATATTTCATGATCTAAATGACTTAAGATACATTATATCACGTAATACCATATACAGAAATCAAAGTACTCTCTTTATCAATAAAATTCTGCATCTAACTTATAAATAATATATTTTTAGAATGAACTACTTACCTTTCTCTGCAATGATGTCAAGCCCTCCTGTCTGACACCCAGTAGTCTACTTACAATCTTTTAATGTTAACTGAGCAGTGAGTAGTTGGCGCAGCAGAACCAAACATTGCCAGAACATGTAAAAGATGTGTATCAAACCTAAGCATCCTTTTGTATATTGATTTGACTATACAATTTTATTATGAATCCATTTTTTCTGCTGGTTCTAAATGGAACCACTTGCCATTAACACGTTCCCCGCGTATCCAGATTTCCCCAGTATTCCCTAATTGCGGAAGGCTTTCAGTGGTTGCTGCTTCAATTGAGAGAGGAATGAAAGAGAAGGAATGAAAGAGAAGGAATGAAAGAGAAGGAATGAAAGAGAAGGAATGAAAGAGAAGGAATGAAAGAGAAGGAATGAAAGAAGGAATGAAAGAGAAGGCAATAAAAGGCAATAGCAGAGAACAAGAGGGAATAGATGGGAACAGAAGGGAATAAAAGGGAATTATGACACATATGGCCCAATACGCGGGGAACGTGTTAATGGGTTAAGATAGGTATATATACTAACTTTCAAACCACTACCAGTGCTTTCCCACCATTTTCATTTCAGAGCCATAAGATTCCTGCTAGATATATTATCTCCCAGTCCCATCTAATTCTAAATGAATGTACAATTGTGCATTAGTAGGCTGCAAGATTTCAAATGTATAAAAAATTTGGCACTTTGGTCAGCCATGAGATTTCACACACAAGTAGGAAATTTCCAATCCTCTGCAATCCTGCAGGCTTGCAGTTGCAGCAACATAATCATAAATGCTGGGACAATGTGAGTGCCAGAGGCAGAGTGGCATAAATCATTGACCTCAGGGGCCAAGTCAGGACAGGAGTGCAACTGTGCACACTGCACATGACCTGCCGGCTGCCGGCAGCGGCAGGTGGCGCCAGCATAGGACTCTCATTCTGCTTCTGCGTTCTGCGTGATTCTGGGAGTGGGAGACTGACACTGCATCTGCAAGTGTGCAAGAAAAACATTAGATACATTATCTCATAAAAAACCTGAGATTGAAAATGTAATGGAATTAAAAAAATTATCTGACAAGACTTTTACAAAATAGTAGTCACTAGTTACATCTTGTGATCTTGATCATAATGACCTTTTTGAATTTGATGTAGGTCGTAGGATTACGATTACGATTACGGTGATTACCTAAGATAAATTCCTGTATTTCCTACTCCAGGAAAAAACCTTTGCTGACTAATTGTAACAAACTATGACTATAGTATCGTCTATCTCTATTCATTAAAGATTAAACACCATCAGCATTTCCTATGACAAAATGATCATTGATCAGTTCAAATCATTCAGCAAGATACTTCAATACTTGACCACGTCGACGTCGCCACTCGCTGCAAGCGAGAAACTTGTCAGATTAATTCAACAAAGATAAAAATCTATCATAAATATAACTATAAACCTTTACCAACTCAAAATAAACAAAAAATAGTATCGTATGTGAAATTACGAAATACGCCCAAGTCCTAACCGGCGGCCGGCGGGTGGAGTGGGCCTTGGAGCATTGGATACCGTATGTTTGTTTATATAAGACCAGCTGTCCGTCCGACATTTATGAGCATATGTAAATAAAGTCCATTCATTTTAATTTTATACATTTTTGCAATTTTTTCTCTCATCATGTTAGAATTTTGACAGTAATATGAAATAGACAAAAAGTTACATTGAATGACTAATAAAATAGCGAGAAGAAGAAAGAAATCATTTTCACAGAATCATAGGACGACTACTAAATTTGTATCACCACCGTAGTAATTACTTCTGCTTAAGGTATGAAACGAGTAATAAATCATAATATTAAAGATGTTCTAGGTCCACAGAGTGGTCTATTTTTTACTATCGTGCCCTAAAATCAGGGCCTGACAATTTAGTCACGAAACTTCCTGGTTTACGCGAGTCAATCATCGAACCACAGGAGTTATTTTTGACCCGGAAGGTCTTCGAAGTTATTTTCGTGACATCATTAATAACATTTCGTGCTTTAACTGCTGTCTTGGAGACGTGCTGACAAATGTCGTACTTTATGACACCTTATAAATGAGGACACGCGATGGTTAGACATCAGAAGGTAGGAATTTAAAATCACGTTAGCAACAGAGAGCGCGTCGAAAATAGCAACTTTGCTCCTATGGTGCTCCATCAATGACAGGTGTGTTTGAACTGCAAGAGATTATCAATGTCGTGACCTATACGATAATGAGGATAAATTACCTGTTTTTGAGAGGCGTGACTTTTTTTTCTAGCTTGATCATGATTTTCACAAATAAAGGCGTATTCATATATCGCATAGTTTGTTGTGTGAAGAACATCCATCTGCTGAATGTCTTACACTCTGTAGACATCTTTCATATTTATGACAATTATTAGCATTTTAGACGCAGAATTATTGAAAATTACAAACTTGCTCTCGCTTTAAATTCTGTTTGAGATAAACTTAGATTTGTCAGAGTAAAACCGCCCTCCTCTGAATTTCAAAGTTGTTGATATTTCTAATACTGGAGGGCAGACCCGGAGATGGTGGTGAGTCAGATGGTGGTGAGTCAGCTGGTGGTGAGTCAGATGATGGTGAGTTAGATGGTGGTGAGTCAGATGGTGGTGAGTCAGATGGTGGTGAGTTAGATGATGGTGAGTCAGATGGTGGTGAGTCAGATGGTTGTGAGTCAGATGGTGGTGTCAGATGATGGTGAGTCAGATGGTGGTGAGTTGATAATGGTGAGTTAGATGATGATGAGTCAGATGGTGGTGATTCAGATGGTGGTGAGTCAGATGGTGGTGAGTCAGATGGTGGTGAGTCAGATGGTGGTGAGTCAGATGGTGGTGAGTCAAATGGTGGTGAGTCAGATGGTGGTGAGTCAGATGGTGGTGAGTCAGATGGTGGTGAGTTAGGCAGGTCACGTAGGCAGGTCACGTAGGCAGGTCACGTAGGCAGGTCACGTAGGCAGGTCACGTAGGCAGGTCACGTAGGCAGGTCACGTGGGCAGGTCGCGTAGGCAGGTCACGTAGTCACTAACACTCACGTCAAAGTAGTGATCCTGGTAAAAATATTTACGTCAGACTTCAGGGAGTCGGGAGAGGGAGAGGTGAAGAAGAGGGTAGGGAGGGAGAGAGAGGAAGAGGAAGATGAGGGGGTACGGAGAGGGAAGGGGATGGGGGTGATGAGGGGATGAAGTGAGGGATGAAGTGGGTCTGATGTACAACGTAAGTTTGAGTGAACCCAACCACTCCAGATGCAAACAATAAGGCTTTGTCCACACCGCACGTGTGAATAAAGGCAGGTGCTCATACCACGGGCATGGTTAGGTGCCTTGCATGGCTGGTGTGAATAATTCCTAAATAATAAAAAAAAAAAGAATATTGGACTGGACCGTGACTGGCATATGCCCGGCAGTGTGGTGTGAACCCGACCATATTGTGTGCCATTGTTCATTTGATTTAACGGGAAATTGTACTCATTTAACGGGAAATTGTATTCATTTCCAGTACTCATTGTACGGGAAATTGTTAATGCAACAGAAAATTGTTGGAATACCAGTGTTTTACCCACTTTGGCCCAGAAATAGGTTTATCAGTGACATTTAGATAATATGACGTGCTGAGTGTTGAAGCGAAAACCCCTAGGGAACGAACGCATTAGAAAAAAATCTCAACCAACTTCAGCGAGCGGTAAAAATAGGCGCGGTGATGTAAACAAATGCCGCGTGGTGAGCGCGTGTTGCTGCCACACGCACGCGTTGTCAGCGCGTGTTGCTGCCACACGCACTTGTGGTCAGCGCGTGTTGCAGCCGCACGTGCGCGTGGTCAGCGCGTGTTGCTGCCACACGCACGCGTGGTCAGCGCGTGTTGCTGCTACACTATAAGAATTTTTTTTCCATATTAATGTAGTAGCGACTAGAGAAATTAAGTATAGGTTAGGGAAGTTGAAGTTAGAGGAACAAAACGAGAGACCTGAGAAGAAGTTGGTGGCATTGAATACTTTGGTGACGTCCTCGTCTTAATGATATAGCTTTCTGCTAACACCATTGAATTGCGCATGTGAAGGGCCCTTATTTAATACTTAATGCATGTTAAATTCACCTCTTGGTCCGGCCCAACATTTAATAGCTTTTCGACGCATTTATTGATTTGCTTCAACGCAGTCCGCAAGGCTCTTATCAGTTACGCGAACCACTTTGTCATTTCACCTGCCACGGTGTGAATATTCGGTTCACTGTATTAACATTATATATTCTAAGTGCGTCAACCGGCTTTTACTAACTTCTATCTTCTTGAGGTTGGGCCGACCTTTACTTATTAACCTAACTTATTAACTTTAACGTCACTAATAGGCCATTAAGCCACTTCTGAATGCCGCCTACGGCAATATTTTAGAAGGTGTGAATTAGAGCCAATTATCATTGAGATACCTTAAAATCTGCGCATATTGATCATACTTTCTATTGTCTCTTGATATAGATTCTAATAGCCTTGGTTCTATCACTTTCAGTATAATTAAGTTCCTGTCTTACCGTGGATGCAACAGCTGCCTACCCGTCTTATTGTGACTGGCTCCTCGTCCTATTTAGATACTATCCAGTTCCTGTTATCAGTTAGGTTTTGAGGTACGATTTGGGGATATTGCCATGCTCAATTATTGCCGTTCAAATTGGAGATATTGAATATAATTGTTCACTTGCGAATAATCGGCTCAATGGTTCTTTGCAATTAAACCGGTCATTCCTCATTTCAGCACTAAATGTGGACTCCGCCTCCGAGATTCTCTTGTGCCCTCGGAGAACTGCATTGGACCCAATAAAAGTTATTAGAGCAGTTATATTTGCGTTATTTCCTTATAACACAAACGCGTGGTCAGCGCGTGTTGCTGCCACACGCACGCGTGGTCAGCGCGTGTTGCTGCCACACGCACGCGTGGTCAGCGCGTGTTGCTGCCACACGCACGCGTGGTCAGCGCGTGTTGCTGCCACACGCACGCGTGGTCAGCGCGTGTTGCTGCCACACGCACGCGTGGTCAGCGCGTGTTGCTGCCACACGCACGCGTTGTCAGCGCGTGTTGCTGCCACACGCACGCGTTGTCAGCGCGTGTTGCTGCCACACGCACGCGTGGTGAGCGCGTGTTGCTGCCACACGCACGCGTTGTCAGCGCGTGTTGCTGCCACACGCACGTGTTGTCAGCGTGTTTAAGCCTCCACACGTCAGCCCATAATTCTTGGCTCAGGTATTCACATTTAATTAGAACAAGCGAGTTTCTTCAAGAAAGTCATTTGTCAGGGAGTTTTTTTTATGGGTAACTCGTGAGTTCCGTGCTACTCTATTTTGGTTCTTGTCGCTGGGTGACGTTCATTGAACACTTATTAGTATTAATAAGCATTAATTATTAGTAATTAGGTATTAATAGGCATTAGGTATTAGTAACTAGTATGACTAAGCATTAAATATTAGTAATTAGTTATTATTTATTAATAAGCATTAAGTATTAGTAAATAGGTATTAATAGGCATTAAGTATTAGTAATTAGTATGACTAAGCATTAAATATTAGTAATTAGTTTTTATTTATTAATAAGCATTAAGTATTAGTAATTAGGTATTAATAGGCATTATGCATTAGTAATTAGGTATGACTAAGCATTAAGTATTAGTAATTAGGTATTAATAGGCATTAAGTATTGTAATTAGTATAACTAAGCATTAAGTATTAGTAATTAGGAATTATTAAGCATCATGTATAAGTAATTAATTATTACTAAGCAGCAGGTATTAGTAATTAGGTATTAATGACCATTATGTATAAGTAATTAAGTATTACTAAAAATTAAGTATCAGTAATTAGGTATTACCAAGCAGTAAGTATGAGTAATTAGGTATTAATGACCATTATGTATAAGTAATAAGGTATTACTAGGCATCAAGTATAAGTAATTATGTAATAATAAGTATTATCATGAATTATTAAGTATTAAGCGAGAGAACACAAGTTAGTGCTTTGATAAGAACAACTTTTTATTAAGATTAATTTTTTCCTGTGTTGGTTGCCATGGTGATGAGCAGGTTCCGAGAAATCCTGCATGCCGACCTGATATAGATATGGATTTTTATTTTCAAATTTATCCTGATATATATCTTGCTTTCTGATATATTTCTTGCTATATATCTTGTGAGCTTTTAAAAATATTTATTTTAAAGTGTTTTTTTCAATGTCCAGGGCTAATTAATAATTCAGATATAATATGGCTCACCCAGCATAAAGAAATAGAGAAATTGTACATGAAATAGAGAAATAGAGAAATTGTACATGAAATAGAGAAAATAGAGAAATTGTACATGAGAAATTCAATTGTACAATCGAAAATATTGTAAAGCATTTTACTCCAGAAATTCAGCTTATTATTTTAAAGACATATGAAGGTAAGTGTAGCGAAAACCCCATCAAGGATTTAACTGCTGAACTGTAGCTTCTAATTTTAACGGCATATGCATGTAAGGGAAGCGAAAATCCCATAAAAGTATTTAACTGCTGAACTGTAGCATATTATTTAACGACATATGCAGATAGGTGTAGCTAAAATACTGTAAAAAATTTTACTCCTGAACTGTAGCTTATCATTTAAAGACTTAGGAAGGTAAGTTTCGCGAAAATACTGTAAAGCATTTCACTGCTGAAGTGTAGCTTACAGTATTATTTCAACGACTTAGGAAGGTAGGTTTAGCGAAAATACTGTAAAACATTTCACTCCTGAACTGTAGCTTTTTATTTTAAGGACATATGTGATGAGTGTAGCGAAAATACTGTAAAACATTTCACTCCTGAACTGTAGCTTTTTATTTTAACAACATATGAAGGTAAGTGTAACGAAAGTACTGCAAAACATTTTACTCCTGAACTGTAGCTTATTATTTTAACAACATGAAGGTAAGTGTAGCGAAAATACTGTAAAACATTCAACTGCTGAAGTGTAGCTTATTATTTCAACGACTTAGGAAGGTAAGTTTAGCGAAAATACTGTAAAACATTCAACTGCTGAAGTGTAGCTTTTTATTTTAAAGACTTAGGAAGGTAAGTGTAGCGAAAATACTGTAAAACATTCAACTGCTGAACCGAAGCTTATTATTTAATGAGTTATTATTATAATGACAGGCCGCGTTCCCCAGACAGCTTGCTCCAGACGTACTCCATGTGTTTGAGCTGAGCAGGTAAGTGGTGGCGCATTGATTTGCCCGGCCTAAGCTATATGCCTACGGGGCCGCGCTGCCTCAACTACATAATGGTCCTCCTGTGTGACACAATATGTGTTGCATTTTAGCACATTTTATCATTTATGGAAAAAATGCACTATTGTACTCGCCATGTCCGTCTGTCTGTCCGTCTGTCCGTCCGTCCGTGACCTCAAGTTTTCGTCGACGAGAAAATGTGCTCTCTGTCACTCACTGCAGTGAGTACTGAGTTATATTTTTTCGTATTCTTATGTTATTCAAGTGTTTCTTTTGTGTTGTATTCTTATGTTATTCAAGTGTTTCTTTTGTGTTATATTCTTATGTTATTCAAGTGTTGCCTTTGTGTTATATTCTTATGTTATTCAAGTGTTTCTTTTGTGTTATATTCTTATGCTATTCAAGTGTTGCTTTTGTGTTATATTCTTATGCAATTCAAGTGTTTCTTTTGTGTTATATTCTTATGTTATTCAAGTGTTGTTTTTGAATAACATATATTCATATGTTATTCAAGTGTTTATTTTGTATTTATTTTCCTATGTTATTCAAGCGTTTCTTGTGTGTTATATTCTTATGTTATTCAAGTGTTTGTTTTGTGTTATATTCTAAAGTTATTTATACGAGCTCTCGCAACACGAGTTGTAGCACAAATTTGTGTTGTAGTTGTACAAGAGTTGAAGGGCAACATTAAAAAAAATTAGTGAGACTTTCTCCAAATAGCGATGAACTTATTTGCTCGTTGTGAATCTTCCAGTTTGACCTGCAAAACGGCGGATCACTGCTACCAGCAGCAAGTGTGTCAATATTTGGACAATTAGGTATATTAATTCCTATGAGTATATAACACTCATAAACATTAATGGGTCACACTGTTCAAATAGTGACATACTTCCTACTCGTATCGCTGATACAACACTTATCAGAGTAAAATTGTGTCAGAATGACACACACTGGGGCATCGTTACTTGGACATTGACACATTCATTTCTTTTAGTGTAGGACGACGCGTTTAATTGTTCTGTATTCTTTATTCTTTATTCACGCTGGAGCATACAAAAAATTCATAACATGAAAATAGCAAAAATTTGGAGAAAAAAATACAAAATGCTTCCAAGTGAATGCCCATATAAGCTATAAAAAGCTTTACAGGCGACATTAGCGATATTACAATCGAAAACAATAACATATAATAACGATGGGATATAGAAAAAGAAAGTGACTAAATTGAAAACAATCTGATAAAAACTGACCACCACGAACGACAACGCGCATATATTCCTGCTGAATGCCGGACAGATTCCGTGGTTTTAGGCGCGCGACGTAACGAGAATTAACAAGAACGTAACTCACGTGCCCGGGTTGTGCAAGATTAATTATTAATCATAATAATGTTATTATTATGTTAATGTAATTAATATTATTCTAATATAGTATTTTACTGTATTTAATGCTTAGAATAGCGATGCACATCTTAATTTTGTCTGGGTCTTTTCTGCCCAGAAAAAATGCGGATCAGTTCACAGTGAGTCTGATTTATCGATTTATCATAACATCAAGAATGTCATTTACCATAACATTAAGAATGAAATTTATCATTTACCATAACATCAAGAATGTCATTTACCATGACATTGAGAATGTCATTTCTTGAAGTAATAACAAAACAGTGATAATGTGAGCCGCGTGAACTGTGTAGCTGAAACTAAATGCTGGAATTTACCGATAAGCTCGTACCTTTTTGAAGTGAAAAACAGACAAGAGCATAATGTGAGTAACAACGCAGGTGCATAATTGCTGAGTCATTACCGGTGGTTAGCGTCAATTGGGATCATTTTGTGCCGTGACTTGCAGGCCGCACATGTCATCAGAACCTGCGACGTGAAATTCGGCTTGCGACGTACAAGAATTGTCAACGCTTAACCGAAAACGACGTAAGAACTAAGGCATCTGACGTTGCTGCCAGCAACGTCAGAATATCAGTGTTTCTTCATTATCAGCTGTTTCTTCATTATCAGTTGCTTCTTCATTATCAGTTGCTCTAACGTTGAATAAACATTATTTCAACGAAATCAACTAGTAATCGACGTTGTTTCAACGAAATCAATTCATAATCAACATTGTTTCAGCGTCATTTTCCTGAAGGAACATTGTCTAAATCCCGGAAGTAAAATTCTGCTGTTGACGTAAATGAATTTTTAACGTCTGGGACCAAAAACAACGTTAGGAAGATCATCAAGTCGTGCTTGCAGAACCAAAGTCCGTAAGTGTGACTTGCTTAATGAATTTCTGGGGCCGCAGTTTGTTGAGTTAAAAGTAAATTGTAGAACTTCTTTGGTTCCACTAGCATACACTTGCGTGTAAACAACATTGTTTCTTCATTATCAGTTGCTTGTGCATTATCAGTTGCTTTTACTATCAGTTGCCTGTGCATTATCAGTTGCTTGTGTATTATCAGTTGCTTGTGCATTATCAGTTGCTTGTGCATTATCTCTTGTGCGTTATCAGTTGCTTGTGCGTTATCAGTTGCTTGTGCGTTATCAGTTGCTTGTGCATTATCAGTTGCTTATACATTGTCGTTAAAAATTGCGTCGTTATCCGGACATTGTGAACCATTAGTTTTCTGAGTGTACAGACTGCGTCCAGTCAGTGCAGAGGCTTGGTCTCCTCCGGGCTTTGCAACGCGCGAAGAAAGAAAAAAAAAAAAAAAAAAAAAAAAAATAAAAAAAAAAAAAAAAAAAAAAAAAAAAAAAAAAAAAAAAAAAAAAAAAAAAAAAAAAAAAAAAGAAAGCAAATTAAAAAAAATCAGCAAGAGCGGCAGGCTGGGGGCTTGGCACTGCCAGACGTACGTATGGTAATGAGCTTGCTTACTCGCTCGTAAGTTATAAACATGAAACAATCATTTAAGTTATAAAGTCAGACCTAAATAAGTAGTATTGCTGTAAGGGGATATATATATGACTCAAACTTGGTTCATAGTGTTATTTTTATACATCACATGATGTGAAAATGAATGAAAATTGAAAAAAATAGCTGCTTGCACTGACCTCTGTGGTGGAGTGTGCGACAGAAGTCACTTGTTTCAAATAAATGAATGTAATTCCAATGTAGTAGAAATGCAAGTAAATGCAAATCATGATTGAAATTTCGCTACATGTCATTTATAAATGATAATGACTGAGAAATTGATCAATAAGTGAGTTGTAAGCGTACGACAACTTGGCACCGATGCTTGCAACGTTGTTCGTTGAGGCATCAGCCAGACGATGGCAACTAGAGTTGCTGTGGGGCGGTCGGTGTGGGTGTGTCGTCTGTGTGTCGTGTGCAGTCGCTTCGCTTGTTGTGTATTATTTGTATAGTGTCCGTTTGTGTTATTGGTTAAATATGAAACAAAATTCTTCGCTGAAACTTATAATGTGACTGTGAGTAACAACATTCAATCAGAACTTAAGCCAAGAGTTAAAAACAATAAAAATTTTCTTCGTTTTTTTTACGTGTATGTTTGTCTGACTCGAACCCGTCTTCATTCATTCTCGGCCAAAAATTTTAAAGCCTGAGTACTATTATTTTAATGCGTATCGCTGCACTTCGTACGCTCGGCGTCGTACGCTGGACCTCTGCCGTCTGGGACAGGAATTTCCTCCGCCTCCGTGGCGGTCTGCCTGGCAGGTAATGATGCACGATCTCTGGAAACGCCGGCAGGATTCCAAAACCAACGCTGCGGATGGAAACTGTTCGTAGTTTTCTCAACACACCTAGTTTATTTAAACAGTTTTTCAAAGTGTTCTTTACGAACTCTAAGTCCGAAGCGTTTTTCTCAAAATGTTATTTACGAATTTGAAGTCCGAAGCGTTTTTCAACTAACTTAGCAAGGTTTAAAAGAACTCGAAAATTTTTTTTAACGGCTTAGGTTGGGTAAACACTTCCTAGAAATGTTTTTTACGAACTTGAAGTCAGAGTTTTTATAACTGTTTTAGATTGCGTTTAAATAAACTCTATTTTTCAAAACTATTGGCAAAAAAATTTCAAGTGTCTGATAATTGTTTCATGAAGGGTTAGAAGTATTTCTATTTGTCGTTAGCAACAATAAAATAAATGTGATAGCGGCTTTTGGATTAATTTTTTTTGGCGAATTCGAATTAATTTTATTACGTTTTGACTTGATTGTAAGTTATATATATGTTCTGTGATGCTTAAAGCGCCCACATCAAGTGAAGGGTTTGCCCCCTTCAACCCCCACATCAAGTGAAGGGGTCGTGCCCTTCAACCCCCACATCAAGTGAAGGGGTCGCGCCCTTCAACCCCCGCATCAAGTGAAGGGGTCGCGCCCTTCAACCCCGTTTACTTTATTATTCATTATGAATTGGCAAATAAATACCATTCGCATTGATAGGCAATATCAGGTACTCATTGAAATGAATGAGACTTTGTCTAGATAGTGAAGCACTTTTTTAGCGATTACCTATTTATTTACTTTTTTACACTACAATTTATTTCTACTTATCCTCGCTTTTAGCAGCGCAGTTAACTTGCCACCATTATGATTGATGATTAATTACATCATAATTGCTAGTTAATTGCGTCATAATTGCTGCTTAATTGCATCATAATTGCTGCTTGATTGCGTCATAATTGCTGCTTAATTGCGTCATAATTGCTAGTTAATTGCGTCATAATTGCTAGTTAATTGCTTCATAATTGCTAGTTAATTGCATCATAATTGCTAGTTAATTGCATCATAATTGCTAGTTAATTGCATCATAATTGCTAGTTAATTGCATCATAATTGCTAGTTAATTGCATCATAATTGCTAGTTAATTGCATCATAATTGCTGCTTAATTGCATCATAATTGCTAGTTAATTGTATCATAATTGCAGCTTAATTGAGTAATAATTGATACTTAAATACGACATAATTGCTACTTAATTGCATCATAATTGCTGCTTAATTGAGTAATAATTGATACTTAAATACGACATAATTGCTACTTATTTGCATCATAATTGCTACATAACTGAATAATAATTGTTACTTAAATACGACATAATTGCTACTTATTTGCATCATAATTGCTACTAATTGCATCACACATTTTACTTAAATATATCATAATTGCTGCTTAATTGCATCATAATTGCTGCTTAATTGCACCAAAATTACCAGCACGCGCCCACCTCAAAGTCATGAAGTGATGGCCGGGTTAACGTTGCACTCTCCGTTCTTCACCAAACTCTTAAACAATTAAATTCTTTGCTTTTTATTTATTAATACATTCTAATTCATATCATGAAATATACTATTTTTAATTTATTATTATTATTATTTTTCATATTTATTATTATTATATTTTATTATTATTATTATATTATAATATTATTATATTATTATTATTTATTATTATTTTACACCTGCTAATAATGCCCAAATGTTGGAAATCGTAACGATTAAACATCACCCCCAATCAAGCAATGTATCTTGCTAAAAGAATGATTGATTAATGATAATGATTGATAATCAATGAATGATTATCAACAGAGTTTCTGTAGAGACATGTAGACAGCTGAGATGTTGCTTGACAAGATGTATTTTGTAACAGGATTTCACCGTTGTAAAGAAACAAATTAGTTGATCACACCAAATTACGATATGTGGTTGGGTTCAAATAGAAATCCTTGTTTTAATATTTTGATTAGTTTAGCTGCTACAACATTTCTACAAAATGTCGGAGAACTGTCCCTTATTACCCCGCTTGTCCCTTATTACCCCGCTTGTCCCTTATTACCCCGCTTGTCCCTTATTACCCCGCTTGTCCCTTATTACCCCGCTTGTCCCTTATTACCCCGTTTGACGGAAACTGCTGCCTTGAATCAGTGATCGTAGGTCACATCTGCAAATTATGGCAGGGTTATCGACAGCCGGTCAAAAGCCGCCTTTAGCCTTCTGATTTTTTAACATTCATTCCTCGTAACAGCTTTGGGCGGCATACATTCATCTCATGCACATTCAGAGATGAATGAGCAATATTGTCCAAATTGCGACTCACCCACAGCACGAGCAAAGAGCGAACAGGACGATTAATACAAGGGGAAAAAGTGCTCAAATATTCGGACAAAGTCTTGTTTATTTCTTTGAATTGTGTGTCCAACACTGCGATAACAGCCCTGTGTGTCCGCCACGGTGATGACAAATTTGTGTGTTCAGCACGATGATAACAACTCTGTGTGTCCGCGATGATAATAACCCTGTGTGTCCAGCACGGTAATAACAACCCTGTGTGTCCACCACGGTGATAACAAATTTGTGTGTTCAGCACGGTGATAACAGCCCTGTGTGTCCGCCACGGTGATGACAAATTTGTGTGTTCAGCACGGTGATAACAGCCCTGTGTGTCCAGCACGGTGATAACAGCCCTGTGTGTCCGCCACGGTGATGACAAATGTGTGTGTTCAGCACGATGATAACAACTCTGTGTGTCCGCGATGATAACAACCCTGTGTGTCCAGCACGGTAATAACAACCCTGTGTGTCCACCACGATGATAACAAATTTGTGTGTTCAGCACGGTGATAACAGCCCTGTGTGTCCGCCACGGTGATGACAAATTTGTGTGTTCAGCACGGTGATAACAGCCTAACAACCCTGTGTGTCCAGCACGGTGATAACAACCCTGTGTGTCCAGCACATTGATGACAGCCCTGTGTGTCCACCACGGTGAAAACAACCCTGTGTGTCCAGCACGGTGATAACAGTCCGGTTTGTCCACCAGATTTTTATTACTTTGCAATGAGTTACATTTAATGGTGAACAATCTTTATATTAGTATTAATTCAAATATGAATTCAATATTGTATACTTTTTTCGCACAGTTTCGATGATGAATATCGTATCATTGCTACTGCCGGTCACTGCGCTTGCTGTGTGTAAAAACATGAGTCATTATTTAGACAATATAGCTATAGTTTTCCTGAGTGGAAGCTGGATGCGTCACTCCAGACTCATGAAGATCTTTGTCTGAATTTTTTTCCAGCGAAATTAAAGACCAGGCGTTAATTTCCGAGAAAAAACTACTACTTTGACTCATTTTCTCGAAATGAGGGAAAGGCTTTTTAGTCTTGCAAGCTCGCCGCTTTCAGCAACTGGGTTGAGGAGCTTTCTACTTTTGAATCTCCTTTAATATTTACCCTAATATCTACGCCTAAAATCTGCCCTAATATCTACCCCTAATGTCTACCATAATATATACCCCTTAATATCTACCCTGATATCTACCCCTAATATATTCCCTTATATCCACCCTAATATCTACACTAATATCTACCCTAATATCTCATGCGTGCGTATGTAATACGATATTAAGTAGTATGCAGGACTCTTCTGTGCGTGCGTATGTAATACGACATTAATAGTACGCAGGAAGTTATCGTGCGTACGTAATACGACATAAAGCAGTACGCAGGACTACTCCGTGCGTGCGTACGTAACGCGACATAAAGCAGTACGCAGAACTACTCGGTGCGTGCATTTAATGTAGGAACTATCACGCTGTCACTGCGCCGGCTTCCGGGTCGTCTTAATCCTTATGATTTACTGCCGTCGATGTTGGAGTTTGGGCGCAAATTCCGGCCTTGGTCATGAGGGCCTCGTTAGACCTCAGTCGATAGCCCGCGGCTGCTGGTCTACAGACACGGCCACGTATAGACTTTATAAAGACTTGTATGCGGACAATTTACATTGAGGCGCAAAAATATTGTATTATAAATAGACTTATATATAGACAGGGGCTTTGATATTAGATATAGATGTATATATACTCGGCTTCTTTGCTCCTGCTTATTTATATAGAAGTTTCCATTTAAACTTATATCCAGACGAAGGTTCATATACTGAATTACGTATATGCAGACTCATTTATCAGCTTATATCATATATCAAGTTATATAGAGACTTACAAACATGCTGCTTATATAGAGAAGGACGCTTCCGTGACCGCGCCTAGAATGACTGGCATAGCGAAGGATAATTTGTCCTGAGGTCAAGGGTCAACTGGGCACACGCGCGCTGCACTTCTTGGCAAGCATGCGCAGGACTTCTTGGCAAGCGTGCGCAAGACTTCTTGGCAAGCCTGCGCAGGATTTCTTGGCAAGCGTGCGCAGGATTTCTTGGCAAGCCTGCGCAGGACTTCTTGGCAAGCCTGCGCAGGACATCTTGGCAAGCCTGAGCAACACTTCTTGGCAAGCGTGCGCAAGACTTCTTGGCAAGCCTGCGCAGGTCTTCTTGGCAAGCCTGCGCAGGACTTCTTGGCAAGCCTGCGCAGGACTTCTTGGCAAGCGTGCGCAGGACTTCTTGGCAAGCCTGCGCGGGACTTCTTGGCAAGCGTGCGCTGCATTCCTTGGCAAGCGTGCGCAGGACTTCTTGGCAAGCCTGCGCAGAACTTCTTGGCAAGCCGGCGCAGGAATTATTGTCAAATACGCGATACGCACAGGACAATTTAGCAAGACCGCGCATAATTTCTTGATAAATTTGCGAGAGAATTCTTGGCAGCTCCGTGCAGGACTTTTTAACAAGTGTGGGTGGGAAACTGTAAATCAAAATTAAAGCTTGTAAATATACCCCGACATGTCTGTAAATCAGCCCCCAACTTGCTAATAAATCGACCCCGACACGCCAGTAAACTGGCCTATCACGCCTGTAAATCGACCCCGACGCGCCTGTAAATCAACCCCGACTCGTCTGTAAATCGGCCCAGGCGCGCCTGTAAATCGACCCCGACACGTCTGTAAATCGGCCCAGGCGCGCCTGTAAATCGACCCCGACACGTCTGTTTATGAATATTCAACAAGTAGAAGCTTCTGGTATGAATATTCAACAAGTAGAAGCTTCTGGTATGAATATTCAACAAGTAGAAGCTTCTGGTATGATTATTCAACAAGTAGAAGCTTCTGGTATGAATATTATTGTCAATCCTCACTGCTTAAATAAAAGTCAATCATAATAAATCAGTGAATAAAAGTCAATCCTCACTGCTTATTCTATATTTTTATGCGGTGTTAATGTTAGCAGCACGGGTTTACGTTTATAGAATTGGCAACGTCACGCTACCGAACGTCACGCTACATGTTGGCATTCTTCTGAATCAATGCTAGGTCAGTTAGGCCGCTTTGATGTAGATTTTAGGGCCCGTGGACCAATATCAAAACCTGCTCCTTTATAATCATAGAGTTCATCGTGTGCTCACTTCTGCTCGTTGCTCTGCCACCACCACAGTAAGTACATCCATTTCTCTGCAACCATCTGCCTGCCACCTGACAATTTTTCTGCAACAATCGCAGCTGTCGCCTGTCGCCTGACAATTTCTGAACAACCATCGTACGTGTTGCAGCGATGACTCGAGCTTTGTTCGAAAAAAACTGTGAAAAAACGATCTCACCGGCGTTTCAGTGGCCGGCCGCCCCGTGAAAATAAACAGTTTCGCCGCTTTTATCAGATGTTTTACGGGTTTCTAGTGTTAAATTGGAATAAAAACGGCCACTTTGTGTATCTCTTCACGTGCCGGCCGGTCACTGAAACGCCGGTAATCCCGTTTAACATTGATTTTTAGAACAGTGTGTCACTACCCCCATCTTGTTACCATCAGCTGATCGTGTCAACATGACCTTATGTCCTTATGACCTTATGACCTTATAACCTTATGACCTCATGACCTTATGATGAGTTTAGGACTTCGTAGTCTAAGGTCAAGCTGATGTTCCGCCTTCGTCGTCCTCCGTCTCCGAGTCGTCGCTAGGCAGGTCACCCCGCCCTCGGATCATCATCAGCATGAAACAAACAATAGGCAAACAGTGCGTTTGCTTCAATAAGTGATGAATTGCCATTTAAATGAAGCGTGTATATCCGCAAATGAAGCATGGTGCCCTAATGCACGGTCTCCATGAAGCACGAACGCGCATGAACTGCAGTGGCACGTTGATGCGTGATCGAAACGTGCATGGTGGTGCGGTGGTAGTGGTGATGAGACTGTGATGCTATGGGTGTGGTGCTGTGGAGCTTTGAGTGCGGTGCTGAAATTGTGATACTGTGGGTGTAGTGCTGTGGAGCTATGGTGGGTGCAGTGATGTGGTGCTGTGGAGCTGTGGGTTCGGTGGTGAAACTGTGATGCTGTGGGTGTGGTGCTGTGGGTGCTGAGCTGTGGTGGGTGCGGTGATGTGGGTGCTGTGGGTGCCGTGCTGTGGTGCTGTGGGTGCTGTGACTGTGGTGCTGTGGTGCTGTGGGTGCCGTGCTGTGGGCGCGGTGCTGCTGGGGCGGAAGTTTGCTCACGCAGTAGCGGCGGCGACCGCAGCGTGTTGACTGAAGCGCCTGCACCTGTGGGACTCTGATTACTCATGACATTAACGATACCACACTAGTTACCGTGCCGGCACGGTAACCTTACGAGTTATAGTGCCGGAACGGTAACTTTACGAGTAACATTACCGGCATGGTAACTTCAAGGGTTTCAAAGCTGGTGGTACATTGCTGGCATGGTAACTTTACAAGTTACAATACTGGCACGGTAGTTTTAAGATGTACATTCGAACAGCAACTAAATAATAGACTAGATTACCTTGCACATAATTTTTAGGATTTATGTTAATATTCTCTTTCCTTTTTCTCGGCAGGAATATAATATAATCTTTGATCAATGATAATGAATCAAAGCGCAACCAGGTGACTTTAATGTCCGAAATTTTGATTCTACATTAGACTGTGACCTCAGCATTCTATACTGCGGTTAAACTCCGCCATGCAAACAATTGAAACTTGCTCCGTCCCATCAGTGCGTGTGTCGCAAATTTTTCCAATGCTAGACGACAAAAACGTGAGTACAGATGTCCAGTCGCAGTGTTTCGTCCACCGAGGAGTTCGGCCCAAGTACGAGTGTTCGCTCACCTGTTCTCTAAGTTCTTCAGAAAAATCTAGTGATTTGGGTTTGATCAACGTATCGCCGAATGCCTCCATTACGGTGCTTGACTGCACGAAAAATGATTTAAGATCGAAGTATCTCTACGCTTCCAGTGCTGTCGTGAACACCCCGACAGTGGGTTTTATCTCAACCTGGCTACACGAAGCGTCTGTCATCGCCATTAACCCAAACTCTAACGCCCCTTCCGTGATCGGCTCGAGTGCGACCAATACCACATCAACTAACGAGACTAATAACACATCAACTAAAGATGCTAGTAATCCACCGTCCCGGTCTCGAGAAACGTGCCGATCGTTTACCTCCCATGCTAATTCAATTCTTCATACACACAACTTTTCGGAGCAGATACAATCCAATGCACGTACGTCTTCAGGGGGAACCAAACTAGAAATGTTCACAGGAGACTTCGAACCAACGATACCCTCCAGCAAGCCGCCGTCCGCGAGGGCACCGAAACGTATTGAGGGTCAAATTCCAAAGTCCCTTGACGTTCCAAGCCCCGACAGGTCTTCCAAATCATCGGATGTGGGTCGCAAAAGTCGTCTAGTCCGCAAAAGTCGTCCAGTCATGCAATCGATGAGCTCCACGTGCCGGAGAAAGTTTTTGGACGTCCGAAGTGTGTTGTGCGCAGCCTGGGGCTTCCTGTACCTCAGTGTCGCCATCGTCAGCGCAACCACAGCTCACTATTCAGGTGAGCCACGCCCTTTGCTCTCTTTTATATTTACTTTACCAAGTAAAATTCTATGTTTGTACTGCTTTTGTCCTTGTGTTATTGATTAATCATTTCCGTATTTAAGAATTTGTATTCATGTTTTTCAGCAATGATTACGAAATCTTTTGTGTCACTCGATTCTCGATAAGAACGCGTTTCATTTATATAGAAACCGTCACTATCATGGTTGAATTAATACAAATAATTCAACCATGGTCACTATATTATACGTAGGGACGCGCTTCAATTGAATCAAACTAGAGTTTTCATTTAGTGAGCATTTTCTTAACCGTTTCAAAGAATTCACAATGAAAATTTGTATGTGAAGGAATGTAGAATACTTAGCTATGTCGCCAATAGTCACCAACCGTTATAGACTTGTAAAATAATGGTGTAGTAAAAAAATGTTTATTTTCGCCTTAGTTATCTTTTTATCATATATAGTATAAGATAATCTTAGATCTCAGATACATGATATCTAAGATATCTAATTTTATTAGATGCTTTTTAGCGCATTTTCTCATTTATGGAAAAAAGGCGCTATTGTGCTCGTCATGTCCGTCCGTCCGTCTGTCTTTCCGTCTGTCCGTGACTTCAGGTTTTCGTCGACGAGAAAATGCGTTCCCTGTCACTCACTGCAGTGAGTACTGAGTTATATATTTTTTTATCTTATGTGTATCTGCTTTGCGTTGTTTGCCCCACGGATTCGAGAAATATTTATGTCCTATTTTGAAAAACACTATGATGAGTATTGATAAATCAGGCGTTGCAAGTCCATACAGACATGGTGGGAGAAGACACTTGTGATTTGCCATGCCACTGTCACAGATTCAGAGACTTCAGAGTCCCTAAGTAAGGTTTACTTCCCTGAGCGTTCCGTAGAACTCTCAGAGGTAGAAAATCACAGAGCTATCGCTATCACAGATGTAGAACTCACAGAGGTAGAAGTCACAGAGGTAGAAGTCACAGAGGTAGAAGTCACAGAGGTAGAAGTCACAGAGGTAGAAGTCACAGAGGTAGAAGTCACAGATGTAGAAAATTACACAGCTATAGATATCACAGAGGCAGAAAATTGCACAGCTATAGATACCACAAAGGTAGAAATCATAGAGGTAGAAGTCACAGCTGTAGAACTCGCAAAGATAGAATTACACAGGATATTGATAACTTAAAAGAGCCTCTTTGACGTTTTCTTTGACTCTGCTAAATGACCTCAACTCTGGAATTTTTCTTTGTGTGCTGAAGGTGCAGAGGTCACACCTCTTGCCGGTGTAACGCTGATGAGGTCGATGATCCCATGCCTAAATGAAATTTTTTTTAAATGATCTTGTCAGGCTCTGACGACATGGATTGACTTAGAATTTAGGAATACAATAATATTTTACTGTGATCGGCCTAGATTTTTGTAATGAATACATTATAATTGACTTCATTTTATGAAATGCTATGAACTGCCAACGTCGCAAACTGCCGTTGGTGTCTCAACGCCTCCAGATTCATCCAAGTAAATGACATCTAAGCAAATGACGTTGGAATAAACGTTAAATCAACGTCAGATTGAATGAATTCAATTGATTAAGATTGTTAAGATTGAGTGGAATGAATTTCTTCTGGACCACGAGCCCTAACGGAGTTTGGCAAAGCCGGCAATCACGACTCGTGGTTTTAAGAAAGAATCAAAGAAACGCATTCACATGAATGAGTCAAATTAGTCGAATAAGAAGAGCACCTCGTGTACGCAGGTAACATCATTCATTAAATTATTCATTAAAATTATTCTTCACGTAACATGTTGGAGATGTTGGCGGAAATTATTCTTCAGGTAACTTGTCGCTGTTTACGGAAATTAATATGATATAAAAAGTGCTTAGAGTTGGTGAGTGGAGCAGCACAAACACGAGAAGGAATTCCATTAAAACATATTCTTCTCTCGCGCTAGTTCTATCATAACAAACACGAAAAGATCCTTTTTCTCCTGCCTTAAAAGATCTTTGTGTTGGTCCCGCGTGGGCGGATGGAGCAGCACAAACAAGAAAAGATGTCTTTTCTTGACCTAAAAGATCTTTTTGTTGGTCCCGCGTGGGTGGATGGAGCAGCACAAACAAGAAAAAATGTCTTTTCTTGGCCTAAAAGATGTTTGTGCTGGTCATGCATGTCTGTTGTCACCTGAACCGGCGTGTCGTCTGCCTCACCTGCTCGGCTTGCATGGCGCGCTAAGTAATGAGATCGGCAGCCCCCTTAACCTGGCGCTCGCGATGGACTTCCTATTAATTCGCTCGCTAACGCGGGGGACTGCAGCCTCCCATTAATTAGTTTCTTAACGTGAAGGCTGCCATTAAAGCGCTGCATAACGTTGAAGTTCTCATTAATGCGCAGCTTAACATGAAGGCTACCATTAATGCGCTGCTTAACGTTGAAGTTCTCATTAATGCGTAGCTTAACGCAAAGGTTCCCATTAATGCGCTGCTTAATGTTGAAGTTCTCATTAATGCGCTGCTTAACATGAAGGCTACCATTAATGCGCTGCTTAACGTTGAAGTTCTCATTAATGCGCAGCTTAACGCAAAGGTTCCCATTAATGCGCTGCTTAACGTCGAGGCTGAAATTGAGCCGTAAGTCTCTCTGAGGTTATTGGGTTAATTATTTCACTGGTGCTATGATGAAAGTTGATTTGTAATTAATAGTCTAATTTGTGATTGATAATTGTAATTAATAATAATAGTAATAATTAACATCATTAATGGTCTTACAACTAAAACTATTTCACTCTGAGCCTCTTGCGATTATGATGGCGGCTGGTGATGATGGTGGCTGGTGATGATGGTGGCTGGTGATGATGGTGGCTGGTGATGATGGTGGCTGGTGATGATGGCGGCTGGTGATGATGGCGGCTGGTGATGATGGCGGCTGGTGATGATGGTGGCTGGTGATGATGGCGGCTGGTGATGATGGTGGCTGGTGATGATGGCGGCTGGTGATGATGGCGGCTGGCTCTCGTAACTCCATTGTGTATCGATTACCAACAATTTTCCACAAGCTTCGTTAGCTATTGGCCGTATTAACGCTNCTGGTGATGATGGCGGCTGGTGATGATGGCGGCTGGTGATGATGGCGGCTGGTGATGATGGCGGCACTCTCTCGTAACTCCATTGTGTATCGATTACCAACAATTTTCCACAAGCTTCGTTAGCTATTGGCCGTATTAACGCTCATTTGTTTATTATTGAGGCTCGAAATCTGAAATCATTCATCAATAATGCACACTTACAAATACATCATTAATTAATGGCTCTAGCAAGGTAGTTCAGTGACAAAAACTATATAAAGTCCAATAAACGTATAATGTGTTTTAGTTGAATTCGGATTATTTTTATACATGTGAGAGAATTGAAAAATAATTTAGAAATCAACGCGTTCACTTCCAATTTGCAGCGAAGATCTTAATTTTTAATCTTTTTTGCACGCGTTACGCTTTCTCTGCAAAAAAACTTCCTGCTAAGATTTATAACTCAAGTAAGCTGATTACTTTACTATATCGATTCGATTAATTTAGTTAGGGTTAGGAAATTATCAAGCCAGCTCCAGACCACGGAAATTTGTAATTTGTTCACTCTCCAGGTAACGAGGATTCGTATTAATCCACGCACCAGTTCACGGAAATTCGCAGTAATCCTTGCAATGGGAAGGGTGTCTCAGTGGTTAAAGTTCTTGGCCCATACTTTCAAAAAAATTAAGAGATCGTAAGTTCAACAGCCAATCATTGACGGCCTTTCAAGCAAAATCCACCAATCATAGACAAGAAAATAGAGCGTAAGTACGTACGTTCACTTAGCGAGTTTTAAAAGTATGGCCCCAGAGTACCATGATTTGAGCAGAGAGACGCGGGTTGGATCCCAGCTCTGTGCGCCAGTCTCTGGTCAGAATCGGCAAGGAGGCCGGGCGGTTGAACAAAAATTGAAGCAGTGAGTTGCGAGTTCGAGCCCGCAACAAGATGTGGCGACAGAATTGGCGACATGCCTACGGCCTAATAACAGCTGAAATGGCTATATTAATTGTTTTCCTACCTGCCATCTTCTAACATTCCCACCCAGCATCACTTGATCACAGCTCTGTTTAATCAGGCACTTGCTTTAAGTGACGGAAGGAGTTAATTATAATTAAAGATTACAATGTACGATTTGATTAAAATGATAGATTAGAATATAAATTGTAACTAGAACGATAAACTGTATTTATTGTGAATTATTTATGAAAAAAAGAAAGTCAATGTTGCAATACCGTCTGCTTGTCTGCAGTATTTGTATGTATAATTGTTACCGTGTCTTCACATGCCATGGCTGTTCTCACGCGTCCATCGTTACCATCGATTTAAGCCTCGTGCTTATTTGCATTGAGTGTTCTCTCCTGTAGTTTGTGATAATAATGTTAATACTACATCATATCATACCGATAACATAATAAAAAAGTCATAATAATATTACTGTACCACACTTATGATGTAAAAATATTGAATTATTTTCAGTGGCCACCCCGGGAAGGTGGACGGCTGGCTGCCTACATAGCTACTAATTCTACACAAAATTTTACGCAGCTCGCTAAAAATTTCTTTTTTCATAACAAATTTCTTGCTTCCTTAATTTCAGGACGTGCGAATTACCTACACGTTTTTAAATTATCCTCAATTAAATAGATATATCCATTATAAATTTATTTCCTTCACGTTCGGTACAGCAACGGTAAACTTCAACGGTGAACATATTAAGGTCTAGGTGAACTTGAACGCTTGAAACTCATTAGTTTATTCCTAGGTTGATGCATTAAGTTAGACTAAAATTACTTGCACAACCGCCTGCAGCATTTGTTGTATCAAGTTTTTTTTTAACGAATTACGCTGACTCATCACGTTAGAGTGGACAGTAATACATCAGTAGAACCTAAAAAGATGTTATGTAATTTAATACTAATGAATTTAATATAGTTTAATTTGAAGTTATTACATATAAAGATATTACATTCTGTCTCGGACAGTCGGTCCAATAAAGAAAACGTGCCAATTTGGTTTATTTAATGTAGTAAGCCTGAAAGAAACGGGTGAACATTTACAAAATCTTAGAGCAAAATTAGGTGGTATAAAATGTACTAAACATATGCCAGAATGCAACCGAAATACACCTATTGCAGTTAGACATTTGCGAGAAATGGGGAAGTATTTTTTCAGTCATCTGAATATAAAGAGACTGGCTAAATTGAATGTATACCGGACGAGCTAAACTAACAAGTGCTGAAATTTTGTCTCTAGGTTTGAGATTTAAGAATACCGGCACATATTCTACACTTCGAGTACAAAAGTAAAGTTGTCAGGAATTTAAAAGCAAAGGAAAATGGCCACTAAGTTCCCCATTTCTTATAAGAAAAACGTTCCGGAGTCCAGCTCCATTATCATTTTAAAACCTAGAATACATTTACAAACAGTCAGTAATTTAAAATTTACATTAAAACAATTCACCTAAAATTGAGAACATTAGAACGTAAATCGTAAAGAGAGCACAAATAAAAATTAAACAAACATGAGCAGAAGGAACTATCTATTTTATACAATTTGGAGAGGATAAAAACTGAAAGCGGCAATTAAACTGGGATTCTGTTTAAAAGGTATACGATGATTTTAAAATTGGCAGGTCAGAAGCACCGGTTATGAAGGCTAAAACTCTAAAATTTCTATCGAACACCGCGACGTTGCACTGCTCGGCATGACTGCGTACGGCTGAATGAGGGGGATACGCAAGTAGGTTTCCTGGTGCTATACTTTCAAAACTCGCTAAGTGAACGTAAGTACTTACGCTCTATTTTCTTGTCTATGATTGGTGGATTTTGCTTGAATGGCCGTCAATGATTGGCTGATGAACTTACGACCTCTTAACTTTTTTTGAAAGTATAGGCCCTGTTTTATAACTTCTGCCTCTATGCTCCGCAAACCTGGTAGTAAAATTGCGTGATGTTATACCGACACACGCGCGGAGCAGATGCGCACTGCGCACAACTATATTGATAAACTAGGGATGATCGCATAAGAACAGGGAGTATCTTTGTACTCGAGAAACGAACTAATTATATAATTGTTCACTAGCAATGCGTGAAGATTTACCTTAGGGAGGTATTTAGCGAATGGAAATTGTAAGTTGGATGGATGGTTCAATCGAAGAGTCAACTTGATACTAGACCGCCTTGCTTCATATATGAGAAGATGCAAAGTATTAAAAGAATTTTTCGGCGTAAGTTTCTTGCGCTTTATTATTATTGCGTCCATGAAATTTATTACTATCATTGATTATAAACAACAATCTTTTCAAACGCCAGGCTTGAAAAACTTCGCTAGAAATTGACACTCAGCTTTTGGTAGCCCTCGGGTACACTCAGTTAAATGAGCGAAACTTTATCCAAATGGCGAAGCACTTTTTGCCCTTATGTGATTCATCGTGACCCAGTTTGGCCTGGCAGAACGGCGTACCGGCTCTACTCTCTGCTTGTACCGTGGGTGTGTCACTGGCGGGCAATGCAACAAATTGATTTTTTGAGTGTACCGCTGGCGCCAGGGCAAGGGATGCTGCTGGGCAGAATACTTTCACTCTCCCCGTGCTGCAGGAGCGGCGTTACAGCTGCAGCGTTACAGCAGCAGCGTTACAGCAGCAGCGTTACAGCAGCAGCGTTACAGCAGCAGTTTACAGCAGCAGCGCTACAGCAGCAGCGTTACAGCAGCAGCGTTACAGCAGCAGCGTTACAGCAGCAGCGTTACAGCAGCAGCGTTACAGCAGCAGCGTTACAGCAGCAGCGTTACAGCAGCAGCG
>NW_025938714.1:175286-179850 GCF_000764305.2 Hyalella azteca | reverse complement strand
CCACGCACCCCCACGCACCCCCACGCAGTAATTGTTCCACTATATTGACAACATGACGCATCAATTTTTCCCAGTGTACGCTAATCTTTTTCACTTAATATCTGTCAATAAATTGACGCCCAACAGTCAGAAAACTAATGGGACATTTTGTCTAAATTGTGACACACTTTCTTACCCGCAGCACGAGCAGAAAGCTGACGTAGCACTGATACGCCCCAAAATGTGTCAGGATGACCCACAAAAGTAGCACTGTTATTTAGACAAATTATCCTTCATTTGTACGAGTGTATTAAACTGTTGACCCACACAGAGCTCTGTGTGGTCGAGGACCCCCTCGAGACCCCCTACTTCACCCCCCTCCTGGAGGCCCCCGCCCCCTGCCTGCTCTGCCGCGCCACCCCCCCACCAGGTATCGTGTGTCATACACTCACATGACCCACATTAGGACATAAAGTGGATCTCTATTTGGACAAAATCTTGCTCATTTTTTTGAGTGAAATGAGGACTTTGACTTGTTATAAATATTGATGCATTATTGTACTTCTTGTGTGGGTCATCCGATGACCCATTAAAATGGCGTGTCGGTGTCATTTGCAGAAAGTGTGTCACTATTTGGAGAATTCGTCCTTCATTTGTTTGAGTATATGATTACTTCCCGTTTCAATTTCCGAATTTGAATGCGAATTTTTCATTTATTTTTAATTTTTCAATGAAAGATTTATATTAGGCTAAAAAAATGATATTTTAATTTATATTAAAGATATATTAATTTATATTAAAGATATTAATCGTTTTTACACATGCTTCTATGGAATAAAATTACTATAATGTCATAATTTTTTTCCGTGATGGATTTGCTAAACGCTGAAAAAAACCTTCAATCTATATCAGTGAATTAATATTATTATGAATTATTTTTAATTATTATCTATTTAATTAATAAATGTTGAGGTACATCGACCATCGACTCACTCACCATGTGTTCCCATTTCTTTATTTATACTCTATTTCTCCATATGATCAAAACAACTTTTAACAGTTAGTATAATTACATTGAGAGGATCAAAGTAGGATAATGTACGTTTTAATATCAATATTTAGTTTTATTAATTTAATATCAATTATCAATTAATAGGCAACAATAAAGCCTTCTTGTGGTCTGTACGCTGCTTCTCAGGCTCGCATTACGCATCCTGGAACACACGCAGCGTGTGCTACTGTAGCTTCGTAACTTAATGTTGGAATGATCATGATATTCTGGTCATAATATTCTTGTCATAATATTCTGATCATAATATTCTGCTCATGATATTCTGACGAAAATACTCTCTCTTCTGACGAAAATTCGTACTCTCGTAATTTCTGCTATAGATGCTTGAGTGAATCTTACTTTTGAATAATGAACGAGTAAGGCTATCATTACATGTACTCTCAGTAATTTGTAATTTAATAATTCATTTTGCCGACGAATAAATGCTGTGTAATTAATAATGATATATAATTAATGATGATATAATAAATGATATTCAGGATCGTCGCCCGTGGACGCGCCCTCGCTGTACCGGGAGGTGCGACAGGTGTTGGTGGTTGACCACCGTGGCGGGGGGGCGGTATCGCCCCCGTCGCCCCCGCCAACACCCACCACCTCTCACCCCGTGGACGGCATCACGCTGGACGTGCAGCTGACGAAGGCAGGCACCGTGGCGCTCGTCATCCACGGCGTGAGTGACGTGCAGAGCTTCTACGTGACCCTCACGACCCCCCCTGCCAGCGCCGTCAACCTGCTGCTGCTGGTGGGTGCCCCGTGTATTTTTGTTAATATTGGTAATAATATTAATAATAAAGGTATTAATATTTATAATAATGGTAATAATAATAATAATATTGGTAATATCAATAATAATAATGGTTATAATATTAATATTAATTGTAATAATATTAATATTTTATGTCCCGTGTATTCTATATCGCACAGCGCCGTATTATACATCGTAACCGTATTAAGAACCGTCTTATTTACCGTACAGTGCAGCGTATAGTGCAGCGTGCAGTGCAGACCATATTGTACATGGCTGCATTTAGTTTAGCACAACTCGGTGCTTTATTGGCTGCTCCGTGAAGCTTGTTCTTCCATTTAGTTTTTTATGTTGATAAAAGTTTAAATTTGTTTTTGGTTGGTTTACTTTCTAAATTAGTGTTTTGAATATGTGTATGATTATACAGAAGCATCTGTTAGCTAGCAAATTTTTTTGGGGGGAGAGTAGACCCTTCTTAATCATACCACTCAACAATATACTCAATTTTACCCATAAAAATGTACTCAATTTTACTCATACAAATACACTCACCTTGACTCACACAGACCCGAGACCCTTCGTTGGTGCGCATCGTTCCTCCTGAAGGGGGCGCTTCACAGGACGCTCTTCAGGTTCTCTTCATGCCCTTCAACCTGACGGGGGCGCCTTCACGCCAGGACCTGCTGCTCTTCACCTCCTCCCTCTTCACCGCCCCCCTCACCTACATCAGCACTAGTCTCGCCACCTACATCGCTCTAGACGCCAACGCCATGCCAGGTTACTCATCAATGTCTAACTTTATTACAGAACTTTTGCTTAAACTTTTTATCTTGCTATATTATACAAATATATTATCGTACTTTTTGATCTAATCTTATTATCAATATTTTTTAAGGAACTTTATTATCCAAATTTATTAAAAAGTGTATTATCATCCTTTTTCATCTAGCATTTTTTTCGAACTTTTAGTTAAACTTTATTATCAAACCTTTTTATCCAACATTAATTATCAAATACGCATCAGAGACCTAAATTTTGCCTATGAAAGACTCGCTATATATATAAATTTAGCCCATTAAAGAGTTAACTTTTGCCCGTACAAGACGTATTAGAGACGTTAACTTTTGCCCATACAAGACGTATTAGAGACGTTAACTTTTGTCTTTTGCCCATACAAGACGCATTAGAGACGTTAACTTTTGCCCATACAAGACGCATTAGAGACGTTAAACGTTCCTCGTCAGACGTGGCGTCGCTGCCGCCGTGTCCGACGTCGCTGGGCTGGCGGGACGTTACGTCGTCAGGCGTCGCTGGCGTCGTGTGCATGCGTCAGGCTCGTCAGCATCTGTCAGGCTGCTATCATCATCACATCATCGGCAGCTACGCGCAGTCAGTTAATATCATTAGAATATAAATATTTAATATTTAATACTGTCTATGTGAACCACATCGAGTAGCGTGAATGTTTACAATACTGTCTATGTGAACCATATCTTGTAGCGGTAATGTCTACAATACTGTCTATTGAAGTAATTAGGCAGAAGTTGTTCTTCAGTGCAGGTTTTATTGAAGACCAGAGGGTATTTCTTATTGATAATTTTTTAGTGTTTTCTCTATTCGGCGAATTAGGCTTTTGATAGGAATTGAATAGTCGAACATAAGGTTTCCAAGGGGAATTTTATATAATTTATGACGTTTCGATTGAAACTGATTCATTGTAAAGTATGGTAAGAGTTTTTAAACACTTTAATTTAAAATTTTGAAAAGACGTTAGTACACACATAGCGTATATAGGTAATATATTCAGATCTATTAATGCCATCTGAAGAATTTTTAGACTCCCTGAAAACTTCAATACAATGCATTCTCTGGTCACTAATCTTACGTGTTTGAACAAGAAAATTGTGCCATCTAATATTACAGTAACTTAGGGTATTATGAATACAGATTGAAATCAAAGCTTGAATTACGAGAATAGTTTCAACGTCCTTTCAAATCCGGTAGTTTATATTTATAGCTGGAAACTGAAGCTTGATCGTCAAAAAATTTTCTTGTAATTCAAGCTTAGATTTAAATCTGTGTCCACAATACCACTTTATGTTTGTACTAAGTTATTTTTATACCACCTTATGTTTGTACTACTAATCTCAAAATTTCAAATTTTCGGTTGAAATTCAAACAACGGTGTACCCGCAGGGACATCCACATCATAGACGTACAAGGCAGCGGCAACAGCAACGGCTCCCTGCTGCTGGAGGTCCACGGCAAGCCTTCCCGCTCCCTAGGGGGGGCGCCGCCCCCCGACCGCCCCCCACTGGGGAAGCTTTCCTCGGACCGGCCCCCACTGGGGAAGCTTTCCTCGGACCGGCCCCCAGTGGGGAACCCAGCAGCCACATCCGCTGATTTCTCGTTTGGTGGGGGCGCTTCAGCGTGGCCTGGGGCTGCTACGTCCGAAAATATTCCTAAGGATACTAAGGATGTTAAGGATACTAAGGACATTAAGGATGCTAAAATCGTTAAGGATAATAAGGACACGGGGCCACCGGGCCGTATGAGAAGGGGACCGAGAGAGGAGTGGGTTGTGAGGAACCTGACGCTGGTGCTGCGCAGTGTGAGGCCCGTCACGTGGCTTGTGAGGCCGTCCTCTCTACAGGGCACCATCACCGTCCTTCTTGTGAGTCTTGTGAGGTGGTACGTCTTGTGAGGTGGTACGTCTTGTGAGGTGGTACGTCTTGTGAGGTGGTACGTCTTGTGAGGTGGTACGTCTT
>NW_025938714.1:171233-174960 GCF_000764305.2 Hyalella azteca | reverse complement strand
CACTATAACACAGCACTATAACACAGCACTATAACACAGCACTATAACACAGCACTATAACACAGCACTACAACACAGCACTATAACACAACACTATAACACAACACTATAACACAGCACTATAACACAGCACTATAACAACACGCTGTATACCAGCACTACAACACAGCGCTGTATAACAGCACTATAACACATCACTCTAACACAGCGCCGTACAACAGGTTGGGGACGGTCAGGTGGAGAACGGCTCGTCAGCGGAGTACGGCCGCTCGTCAGACGTGGTCGTGGTCTCAAGGAAGGAGACGATGCCAGCCTCCTTCGACCAGTTCATCCTGACGGTGCTGTCCAGGGTAGGATACCCTGTGTCCTACACCAACTCCAGCGTCCCTAACAAGATTATCGTGACCGTGCCTAGTGATAACGGTGAGTGATGTGTGATAACGGTGAGTGATGGGTGATAACTGTGAGTGATTTGTGATAACGGTGAGTGATGGGTGATAACGGTGAGTGATGGGTGATAACGGTGAGTGATGGGTGATAACGGTGAGTGATGTTGTGTGATAACGGTGAGTGTTGTGTGATAACGGTGAGTGATGTTTGATAACGGTGAGTGATGTGTGATAACGGGGAGTGATGTGTGATAACGGGGAGTGATGTGTGATAACGGTGAGTGATGTGTGATAACAGTGAGTGATGTGTGATAACGGTGAGTGAATGAATGAGTAAAGTTATGGTGATAAGTTTATCATGAGAACGAATAACGTGAAGTAACGATATATGGTGTCGCTAATTTCTAATTTTACTAAGGTTATTTTGAGTTCATTGAAAACAGTAGCGATAGCAGAAAACTATAATTAATAATTATCAAGAGATTCTAGTTACCGATATTTTATTGTGGATCACCTAGAGGGTTAAAAACAAGGTTTACCTCGTACGAAATTCACTAAAGGTTTTTCACAGAATATCATCCATCTTCTGATGTGAGACACGAGCCTCAGGTCTTCCAGCATCAAGGAGGTTTGTGAATGATTCTTTTGATATCGTTGTGGCTAAAAAACTTGTATATATTAGCATATAAACTACCTGCAGCATTATATCTAATTATTCGAAATAAGTTGACTTTGCTTAATTAATTATTGCAAAATTGATCATAAATCAAGTAGAAGAATGTTAACTTGTGTCTGGTCAAATTTTACTCTGTTCAGAATTAAATTTAATACAATTTATAAGTGCAAAATCTATTACATATTTATGAATGCTTACAAAAACTTTTTTCATTTATATGGAACTTAATTAAATATGGGGTTCATTATCCGTAGACTTAAACAATTCATCATGAAAATGAGATTCTGATAAGATTTTACGTGCGGATTTCAAATTACTCAACCGGAAATTTGTAAAAGTCTTCAGTCAAATTTTAAAATTATTCTTACTATAAAATCCTCAGATTGTTCAGACGTTCTGGCACTATGTGCTTAAGCTCTGCGCTGTTATGGGCTGCCATTTTTTCATTACTTTGTCATTTTACGAAGTTTGTTTTAAAATAATTACAGTTTTAGCGTAAAAATCGCGCAATTTTTTTCCAATAATAATTTTTTAATTGAAAGGTCATACTTTAATCTGCTCTTATACGTAATTCCAATTAATGTCGAGGCATTTATCGTATCTAGGGACCAGCAATCGTATGTTATCATCAAAAAAGTTTGCATCCTGATGAGACAACCGCTGCTTCACATTCATTTGTATGTCAAACGGTACTTACATTATGAACGCACCTCATACATTTGAGGCGTGGCCACTTTTAAGTGAAATTATTTTGAGTAAATAATCCTTCGTTTGCTTAGACGCTCTGGCGGTAATCAAGGAAGAGCTCCGAGTGGAGTGCTCCAGCTCCGGCGCTGTCGTGGCGCTGCCTGAGTGGGCGGTCGAGAGGATGCCTGGTGATGGTACCCTTACCCTTACCCTCGGGGACAAGACTCCCACCATCGGGGACAGTTCCATTGCTTTCGGGGACAGGTCCCCAACCCTCGGGGACAGGTCCCCAACCCTCGGGAACAGGTCCCCAACCCTCGGGGACAGGTCCCCAACCCTCGGGGACAACGTCTGTGTCAGCACCAGCAACGGCACCCACCTCATCGTCAGCGCCTCATACAGCGAGTGCAGCTTCCAGAAGAGCGTCCGCCCGGCGTCCAGCAGCTACTCCAACAGCGTGCGTAGAACGCAGTATTTACGTACAAAATTATCCTACAGTGGGCGTAGAAGGCATGATTTACGTACAAAATTACCTATCAGCGTGCGTAGAACGCAGGATTTACGTACAAAATTATCTAACAGTGGGCGTAGAACGCAGGATTTACGTACAAAATTATCTAACAGTGGGCGTAGAACGCAGGATTTACGTACAAAATTATTTAACAGTGGGCGTAGAACGCAGGACTTACGTACAAAATTATCTAACAGTGGGCGTAGAACGCAGGATTTACGTACAAAATTATCCAACAGCCTGCGTTGACGCAGGATTTACGTACAAATTATCCAAAATTGGGCGTTGAAAGCGGGATTTACGCACAAAATTACCCAACATTGGACGTAGAACACAGGATTTTCGTACAAATGAATTGTTCAAGTCGTCATAGACAACAAAATTTCCCTGCCGAATATCGGTGAGATGAGAAAGAAACCTGCTCGACCAAGGACAACTTTTTTTTCGTGTTGATATTATGTGGCATTTTGGTTCTCTGTATGCGTGTCAAAACAGAAGAATATTTGTCTCACAGTTACACAGTCTAAGCCACGGAATGTTTCAGAATTACACAGTCACAGTCACGGAATGTTCATATCACAGTCACAGCCCCGGAATGTACATATCGCAGTCACAGTCACGGAATGTACATATCACAGTCACAGCCACGGAATGTTTCACATTTACACAGTCACAGACAGTTGTCACTGTCACAGTCACGGAATGTACATATCACAGTCACAGCCACGTAATGTTTCACATTTACACAGTCACAGACAGTTGTCAATGTCACAGTCACGGACTGTACATATCACAGATCCACATCACGATGTCAGCGCTGCCGCTGTCGGACGACGAGGACTTCGTGGGGTCTGGTCTCGGTCCTGACGAGACGTCGCTGTCTGACGTGCTGACTGTGACGTGCAACGTCGACGCGTCAACTGAAGACGTCACGTCAGCCCACGTCGCCGTCAGTATACAAGCTTACACTAAAAAAATATAATATAAATATGTATAAGTAAAAATATATATAAATAAGTATGTATAATATAAAAACATAATATAAAATATATCAAAAAGAGACTTTATTCAAATTGAGATGCCCCTGTTGCATTTTTGTGGGTTATTTTGACACAGTTTCGCCAGGAAAAAAAAGCGAATTAGTGCTTGATATATGCGTTCTCTGTTCGCGTTGTGGGTAATAAGACGTGTTATTATTTGCACGACATGATCTATTAATTTTCTGAGTGTAGCTTGAAGGTGTCAGGAACAACTAAAAAATCAAGTCGAACCAATATTATAGTAGATTATTATACTACATTATATTATATTATATTATATTATATTATATTATATTAAAATAAATTATATTATATTATGTTTCATTATATATAATACAAAATATTATAACTGTCTCTTATACACATCTAGATGTGTATAAGAGACAGGAACTGCATCATCGTTTATTAACTGCATCATCGTTTA